>NC_034197.2:41691329-41751329 GCF_002021735.2 Oncorhynchus kisutch | reverse complement strand
ATCTCCTCTTCAATAATATGATTGTAAATCCCTACAGAGTGTTCATGTTTGCTGTATAGCATGTGAGTAGTCTGTGTAGGGTGTAGGTGTGAATGCGCCGTATTTATGTGCATCCCAAATGGCACCCTATTCCCTATGTAGTGTACTACTTTTAACCAGAGTCCTATGGGCACTCATCAAAAGTAGTGCACTACATAGGGAATAGGGTGCCATTTGAGACGCTCAATATACGTTTAGGGAGGATCTGACTGTGTGGTCTTTTTTTTGGTCATTCAGGGTTTGCTACTGGTGTGTCTGTCTAGTGATACACGTTCTGTGCAGCGCCAGCAACCCTTAAATTCTGCGCAAACTCCCCTAGTTAGACTGACCCAAGACGGACCAGCACATCTGGCATTTTGCCAGAACTGCCTTTTGGCCTGTCTGTTTCTGGATCTGACAACATTTCTTTTTTTTCTCCCTGTTAATTCAGGGTTTGCTGCTGTCCTGTCTAGTCGTTCTGTGTAGAAGTTCTCAATCCCACTGCTGTCCTGCCAGTGAAAGGTGCACAATTGTGACTCGCAAACACATACAGACGCAACCGAAGGTTCCCTACCATGCTGCTAAGATTGAGGAAACCTCTCTGGCCCCCTGGAATTACACGTGAGTAGTTTATAGACCCCCCCCCCACACACACACACACACACACACAATAATAGTAAAAGTAGCAGCAGTTGTTGATCTTTTTCGTTGAAGCTGATTCCCTAGTCTTTGATTCCTTCTCTTTCAGATATGACAAGAACGACAGCAGGGTCCCACAAACCATCAGGAATGCCACCTGCTCAGATTGTATGGTCAAAGGACTGAAGGCAGTGCCGATTCAATACGAGATGAATGTTTTTCACAGGAAAAAATGTGGAAGTACATTTGTTACATGTATGTGTCCTTGCACGGTTAATGTAGGCTGCACCTGTGTGAAAGAGAATAAGTGTCACAGCATTTCTGCTAGATGTCTTCCTGAGCAGAGGAGTGGATAGGCCTACTGTGTAGTGGACATCCCCCAAAAGAACCCTATTCCCTACATAGTGCACTACTTTAGACCAGAGACCTATTCCCTATATAGTGCACTACTTTAGACCAGAGCCCTATGGCACAGTATTCCCTATATATAGTGCACTACTTTAGATCAGGGCCCTATGGCACCCTATTTCCTATATATAGTGCACTACTTTAGACCAGATCCCTATGGCACCTTATTCCCTATATATAGTGCACTACTTTAGACCAAAGCCCTATGGCACCCTATTCCCTATATATAGTGCACTACTTTAGACCAGAGCCCTATGGCACCTTATTCCCTATATATAGTGCACTACTTTAGACCAGAGCCCTATGGCACCCTATTCCCTATATATAGTGCACTACTTTAGACCAGAGCCCTATGGCACCCTATTCCCTATATATAGTGCACTACTTTAGACCAGAGCCCTATGGCACCCTATTCCCTATATAGTGCACTACTTTAGACCAGAGCCCTTTGGCACCCTATTCCCTATATAGTGCACTACTTTAGACCAGAGCCCTATGGCACCCTATTCCCTATATATAGTGCACTACTTTAGACCAGAGCCCTATGGCACCCTATACCCTATATAGTGCACTACTTTAGACCAGAGCCCTATGGCACCCTATACCCTATATAGTGCACTACTTTAGACCAGAGCCCTATGGCACCCTATTCCCTATATAGTGCACTACTTTAGACCAGAGCCCTATGGCACAGTATTCCCTATATATAGTGCACTACTTTAGATCAGGGCCCTATGGCACCCTATTTCCTATATATAGTGCACTACTTTAGACCAGATCCCTATGGCACCTTATTCCCTATATATAGTGCACTACTTTAGACCAAAGCCCTATGGCACCCTATTCCCTATATATAGTGCACTACTTTAGACCAGAGCCCTATGGCACCTTATTCCCTATATATAGTGCACTACTTTAGACCAGAGCCCTATGGCACCCTATTCCCTATATATAGTGCACTACTTTAGACCAGAGCCCTATGGCACCCTATTCCCTATATATAGTGCACTACTTTAGACCAGAGCCCTATGGCACCCTATTCCCTATATAGTGCACTACTTTAGACCAGAGCCCTTTGGCACCCTATTCCCTATATAGTGCACTACTTTAGACCAGAGCCCTATGGCACCCTATTCCCTATATATAGTGCACTACTTTAGACCAGAGCCCTATGGCACCCTATACCCTATATAGTGCACTACTTTAGACCAGAGCCCTATGGCACCCTATACCCTATATAGTGCACTACTTTAGACCAGAGCCCTATGGCACCCTATTCCCTATATAGTGCACTACTTTAGACCAGAGCCCTATGGCACCCTATTCCCTATATATAGTGCACTACTTTAGACCAGAGCCCTATGGCACCCTATTCCCTATATAGTGCACTACTTTAGACCAGAGCCCTATGGCACCCTATTCCCTATATATAGTGCACTACTTTAGACCAGAGCCCCATGGCACCCTATTCCCTATATATAGTGCACTACTTTAGACCAGAGCCCTATGGCACCCTATTCCCTATATATAGTGCACTACTTTAGACCAGAGCCCTATGGCACCCTATTCCCTATATATAGTGCACTACTTTAGACCAGATAACCAATTACTGCTGTAATATGTACTGTAGTATGGATGCTTCCAGAGATCTATTACTATTATCTGTTGTTACTCTAGATTTACTCTACCTCTTTCCTTGACCTGTGATATGTGATTGTCTTACCTACCTTAGTTGAATGCACCAACAGTAGGTGGCTCTGGATAAGAGAGTCTGCTAAATGACTCACTACTGTAAGTGGCTCTGGATAAAGAGAGTCTGCTAAATGACTCACTACTGTAAGTGGCTCTGGATAAAGAGAGTCTGCTAAATGACTCACTACTGTAAGTGGCTCTGGATAAGAGAGTCTGCTAAATGACTCACTACTGTAGTGACTCTGGATAAGAGAGTCTGCTAAATGACTCACTACTGTAAGTGGCTCTGGATAAGAGAGTCTGCTAAATGACTCACTACTGTAAGTGGATGTAATGAATACTTATGTATTCCATGTCTGTTTTCTTTCTTGTCAATTGTTTTCTTCATATTGAAGGTGAAGGAAAGATCTGCTTATTGCATATTTGATTTGATTGTATTCATAAATATACGTCTAACAATATAATGTATTTTTCAACAACTGAATGGTTATATACCTAATAAAATATCATACCTGTTATATTTGTTTATCGAATCTGTATCAAACGGATAGACACTTTGAGATGTTCATGCTTATTACTCTATCTATCTGATTCCCTCTATTCAGTATTTCTTTGGCATCGAGTTTTTTTTTAAAGGAACCGTTTATACGTTTAATTAAGCACCCATAGGAAGTAATTGCTTGCGACACCAGTCGAACTGGTTTTAACTTCCGGTAACTATACTCTCCCTTTCCTGTCAGCCATTTGCGATCAACGGTGAGAGAGGAATTTTCTCTGTTGTACAAATAGGAAAATAGTGTACTATTATCAACCATGGTTGTCGAATTTGTGAAATAATATTTCGCTAAACAGCTCCGCTAACGGTAGTACTTTGTTTGGTTTGAATGCTGATGTTATTTCGATACATTTTCTGGTGAAATACAGGCTGCATGCTACCGCTGTTTTGCCACATGCTGGAGCCGTCAGCGTCGACGCAGATTTCACACGGCTTCGTAGCCACTAGGAAGCATCTCCATCAACTAGAGACGTAGTTTTCGGGGAAAAACGGGGTCTTATTTTTTTTTTTTACTATAATACGCGCGGTGTTGCTTTTTCCTAACTCGTGCAAACTGTTAGTTATTTCAGACTAGCAAATGTTAGCACGCCATGTGTAGGGGTTGATGACACTTCCTTATGCTTCCTTTTTTCTTTTTTACCAAGACAAATTATTCTGAATCCTTCAGTGAGTGGCGTCTCTAACATATGCAAAAAGTCTGATTTTAATATTTCCGATAATAAGCACTGACCGCTTTGTTACCGCTTTCTCACAGGAACTTTTTAGGATTTGACATGTTATAGTGGTCGATCTGTTTCCGATCTGTCGCAAAATGAACATTATTAAATTAACATTACGATCTGAATTCATGTAAAAGGATAGACGAAGAGTTTGCGCTCAGTGCTCCGTTGACATTTTCAGAGAGACGTTTGTTCTGGTGAGAAATCTTCGAGAGAAAAAAAACAAATCAAATGTTATTTGTCACATACACATGGTTAACAGATGTTAATGCGAGTGTAGCGAAATGCTAATGCTTCTAGATACGACAATGCAGAAATATCTAACAAGTAATCTAACCTAACAATTCCACAACAACTACCTTATACACACAAGTGTAAAGGAATTAATAAGAATTTGTACATACAACTATATGGATGAACGATGGCTGAACGGCATAGGCAAGATGCAGTAGATGGTATAGATTACAGTATATACATATGAGATGAGTAATATAGGGTATGTAAACATTATATAAAGTGGCTAGTGATACATTTATTACATCAAGATGGCAAGATGCAGTAGGTGGTAAAGTGGCTAGTGATACATTTATTACATCAAGATGGCAAGATGCAGTAGGTGGTAAAGTGGCTAGTGATTCATTTATTACATCAAGATGCAGTAGGTGGTAAAGTGGCTAGTGATACATTTATTACATCAATTTTTCCATTATTAAAGTGGCTGGAGTTGAGTCAGTGTGTTGGCAGCAGCCACGCAATGTTAGTGGTGGCTGTTTAACAGTCTGATGGCCTTGAGATAGAAGCTGTTTTTCAGTCTCTCGGTTCCCAGCTTTGGTGCACCTGTACTGACCTCGCCTTCTGGATGATAGCGGGGTGGACAGGCAGTGGCTCAGGTGGTTGATGTCCTTGATGATCTTTATGGCCTTCCTGTGACATCGGGTGGTGTAGGTGTCCTGTAAAACAGAGGAATTTCGTAATATAAAACGCTACAAAGATGACGAGTTAAACGGTGAGCCTGTCAATTAGCCTTCGTTCTCGCACAGCGTCCAGCCTAGCTGACCAATGCTATTTTTCCACCAAATAAACTCTGGATTCCATTCTTTGTCACGTTAATTTTGTCATTCCTTCAAGGGTAGAAAGTCCAATCGTTTTTAAATTGATTATGATAGAGACATGCAATTTGGACCATTGGTTTTCATAGATGAGTATATTTGAAAATAAGAATTTGTTCTTACCCTCTTACGTCGACCCGAGACGCAATCGTCTCATCTAGCCATCAGCAAATGCGCTACGCCAAATGCTAATAGCACTTGTTAAAACTCAAACGTTCATTAAAACACACATGCGGGGTAGTGAATTAAAGCTACACTCGTTGTGAATCTAGCCAACAAGTCAGATTATTATCTGATAGCATGCAACACCCCGAAATACCTGAATGCGACGTAAACAAAAGATTTTGCGTCGCCGGCGCTACACAAATAGCAGAAATAAAATATAAAACTTTCATTACCTTTGACGAGCTTCTTTGTTGGCACTCCTATATGTCCCATAAACATCACTATTGGGTCTTTTTTTAGATTAAATCGGCCCATATATACCCAAAATAGCTATCTATGGAAACTGTGATTCAGAAAAAAAACAGTTTGAAAACGCTACGTCATTTTTTTTATTAAAAAAGTCGACGATAAACTTTCACAAAACACTTCTAAATACTTTTGTAATCCAACTTTAGGTATCAGTAAACGTTAATAATCTATCAAATTGATCACGGGGCGATGTGTATTCAATAGCTCCACGTCTTCAAATCATCTTCCGAAATCTCTCTTCCAAACCTTCCAGTCGGAGACCGGGTGGAAAGTGATCTCTCTAGTGTGTTTGACCAAGAAACAAAGGCACCGGAAATGACGAGACTGGCGACATCGTGTGGAAGCTGTAGGAATTGCAATCTCGGCCCCATCTAATTTAGTTTCCATTCAACAATGCATGCAAGTGGCGCATTGATACTTTTTTCAGTGACCAGTTTTTCTTGTGCTTTTCGATGAAACGCACGTTCTGTTATAGTCACAGCCGTGATTTAACCAGTTTTAGAAACGTCAGAGTGTTTTCTATACACACATACTAATCATATGCATATACTATATTCCTGGCATGAGTAGCAGGACGCCGAAATGTTGCGCGATTTTTAACAGAATGTTCGAAAAGGTAGGGGGTCGACTTAAGAGGTTATTAACTGACTTGCCTCGTTAAATAAAGGTAAAAAAATATATATCTGTGAGAGTCATGCTTAATGTTTTATGAATCATTTTCCTCTGCTTACTCACAGATCGAGTTGACCGATCATCACCCAAAATCAGAATGCAGAACGACGCCGGTGAATTCGTGGACCTGTACGTCCCACGTAAATGGTGAGTGCCCCTGTGTTATGGAAGCCTGGTAGCTAATGAGGAAAACACGCCGTTGATTTTCATTCAATTGTACCTAAAATAAATGAGCATTTGGATCAGGAAAGTTTCCTCTACAAGCCAGAGTGCAGAATAAAATTATATATATTTTTAGCCCTTTTTCTCCCCAATTTCATGGTACCCAATTGGTAGTTACAGTCCCATCGCTGCAACTCCGGCGATGGGACAGGAACATCCCTGCCGGCCAAACCCTCCCCTAACCCGGACAAAGCTGGGCCAATTGTGCGCCGCCCCATGGGTCTCCCGGTTACAGCTTGGCTGCGACAGAGCCTGGACTCAAACCAGAATCTCTAGTGACACAGCTAGCACTGCGATGCAGTACCTTAGACCACTGCGCCACTCGGGGAGCCCGATTTAAAAATATACTTTTACAGTTGTCCGTGCTGGTGGTCCTTTTGGCGGTAGGAATTTAATATCCAAATGCAAATGTATTTATGCTCGACGAAATCCAATGAAATTCAACGTCGGGTCTCCTGACAACTAACCTGCTTGTTAGCTGGCCGTTTTGTGTTCTTTGTTCTTCAGGGTTTTAGACCAGGTATCTGTAAAGCAGCGTGTGACAACTTGATGTATCAAAGGGCCTTATTAAATACATTTGCTTAAAGTTAAACTTTTTTTTTGTGAACAGTCTGCTCTGCAGTAGCTAACGCGTTAGAATGAATAATACCTTCCGGTTTGTGATATGATTTGGTTTTGGTATCGCTAGTGAACTGTACAGCGGCGATGATGAAAACACCTCCTTTTTACCTCGTCTTTCAGTTCTGCGAGCAACAGGATCATTGGAGCAAAGGACCACGCCTCCATCCAGATCAACATTGCTGAGGTAACATCACAGATTTGTACCTTGTCAGCTCGGGGGTTTGAACTTGCAACCTTCCGGTTACTAGTCCAACGCTCTTAACCACTAGGCTACCCTGCCGCCCCTTGATGACAAGACTCTTTCGAGGCTCTTCTTAAACATTCAAAAAAAATACGTTGCGTCTTCCCGAACGCCCCCCCCCTCCCCTTGGGGCCGATAGGGGACAAGTGTGCCAATTTGGGTCGCTGCCTGTACCGTCTTCATTGATCTGCTGCGTTAACCTAACGCTCACATACTACTGTAAGATCTCGTTGTACTGATTCCATTTCCCGTTGTGTTTTCTATTGCAGGTTGACAAGGTAACCGGGCGCTTCACCGGACAGTTCAAGACCTACGCCATCTGTGGTGCCATCCGTAGAATGGTACGTTTCCTCTTTCTCTACCAGGCTACGGTTGTACATTTCTGCTAACGTTCAACTAAATTCCCAGCTATTCCAGAAATCGTGGCTAGAGGATTTCTGGATTTTTTTTAAAGATTATTCCCTCCTGATTTCCAGAGTTCCCCCCTAACCAGGATTTCTGGGATACTTGGGGGGGGGGAGTTAGACACGACAGGAGAGAACAGCAAAATTATGGCATCAAAGAACTGAGATGGTTTGAGGCCCTGTAGTGTCTAGTAGAGAACTGAGATGGTTTGAGGCCCTGTAGTGTCTAGTAGAGAACTGAGATGGTTTGAGGCCCTGTAGTGTCTAGTAGAGAACTGAGATGGTTTGAGGCCCTGTAGTGTCTAGTAGAGAACTGAGATGGTTTGAGGCCCTGTAGTGTCTAGTAGAGGACTGAGATGGTTTGAGGCCCTGTAGTGTCTAGTAGAGGACTGAGATGGTTTGAGGCCCTGTAGTGTCTAGTAGAGAACTGAGATGGTTTGAGGCCCTGTAGTGTCTAGTAGAGAACTGAGATGGTTTGAGGCCCTGTAGTGTCTAGTAGAGGACTGAGATGGTTTGAGGCCCTGTAGTGTCTAGTAGAGAACTGAGATGGTTTGAGGCCCTGTAGTGTCTAGTAGAGAACTGAGATGGTTTGAGGCCCTGTAGTGTCTAGTAGAGGACTGAGATGGTTTGAGGCCCTGTCGTTTCTTAAAGAGCAAGACTATAGGCAAACCTCAGACAATACTTCCACTGGCAACGACTGTATCTGTGATCGTAGCATCCAGGTTCATATGACTGAGACTGAACTATCCTTCCGTAGTCTTTGATTTTCTATGTTCTGATCACATCCCTGTTATAGTTTACTCCACAATTACTAACCTCAATGACAGTGAAAAGAAGCCTGTCCATAGAAACAGATTCCAGATATCCTGTTTGCAATAAGGCACTAAAGTTTAAAAAAAATATATATATATATACATTGAAACTACAACAAATGTGTCTCATAAATGAACTTCATGTCCTGGATACAGGGTCAGCGTTATGAGATGTGAGGCGTGTAAAATTAATCAGTGTTAGATTCTGGAGAGGAAGCCACTTGTAGACAACTGAAATGCATCATATGATATTGTGCTTTTTTTTCCTTCGTGATAGTGCTATGAGAAGTGTGTGTGTGTGTGTATATATATTTATAGTAAACTGTCTTTTAACGGACCCTCCTGTCCCGTCCTGCAGGGCGAGGCTGACGACTCCCTCCTGAGGCTGGCTAAGACCGACAGCATCGTGTCAAAGTAAGTACTGGGTCTGGTTGCGTCCCAAGTGGCGTCCTTATGTGGTGCCCTTTGACCCGAGTCCTATGCACCTGCCTCTTGTTGACCTAGTCTTAAACGCAGGAACGAGCCTCCCTTGATCTGAGAACATGGGTTGCTGCTAAAAGTACCCCACCCCCGCTCAGTCGACTGGAAGGAAACGGTATTTAGGTCTTATATCAAAATCAAATGCAGTTTAATATAGTCCCCCTTCGTACATCAGCCTGATACTCCAAAGTGCTGTAGCAGAAACCCAAGCCCTAAAAACCCAAACAGGGGCAAGCAATGCAGGTGTAGAAGCACGGGTGGCGAGGAAAAAAAACTCGCTAGAAAGGCAGGAACCCTAGGAAATAACCTCGAGAGGAACCAGGCATGTCCTCTTCTCTGTGCGGTGCACGGGTGGAGATTATAAACCTAGAGGGGAACCGGGCTATGTTGGGGTGGCCAGTTCCTCTTCTGGCATTGTGTGGAGAGTGGTGGAGGCGGCAGGGGTTAGCCCTAGTGGTTGGAGGTTAGAGGGAGGCCAGGGGAGCCTAGTAGTGGTTGGAGTGTAGAGGAGGCAGGTAGCCCAGTGGTTAGATGGCGTGTGGAAGGGCGTCAGGGGGTAGCCAGTGGTTGAGTGTAGAGGAGGCAAGGTAGCCTAGTGGATTTAGTTGTAGAGCGGCGGGTAGCCTAGTGGTTAGAGTGTAGAATGCTGCAGGGGTAGCCTGAGTGGTTGAGTAGTATGAGGAGCAGGTAGCCCAGTGGTTAATTGTAGAGGCGGCAGTAGACCCTAGTTGTTAGGATGTCCTGAGCGGCAGGGTAGCCTATGTTGGAGTGTAGAGGCGGCAGGGTAACCCTATTGTTGGAGTTGTATAGAGCCAGGTAGCCCATGGTTATAGCGTGGAGGCGGCAGGGTAGCCTAGTGGTTGGAGTGTAGAGGCCTAGTGGTTAGAGTGTAGAGGCGGCAGGGTAGCCTAGTGGTTAGAGTGTAGAGGCGGCAGGGTAGCCTAGTGGTTGGAGTGTAGAGGCGGCAGGGTAGCCTAGTGGTTGGAGTGTAGAGGAGGCAGGTAGCCCAGTGGTTAGAGTGTAGAGGCGGCAGGGTAGCCTAGTGGTTAGTGTAGAGGCGGCAGGGTAGCCTAGTGGTTAGTGTAGAGGCGGCAGGGTAGCCTAGTGGTTGGAGTGTAGAGGAGGCAGGGTAGCCTAGTGGTTGGAGTGTAGAGGAGGCAGGTAGCCTAGTGGTTGGAGTGTAGAGGAGGCAGGTAGCCCAGTGGTTAGAGTGTAGAGGCGGCAGGTAGCCCAGTGGTTATGACGGCCTAGGAACAGTGGGTTAACTGCCTGTTCAGTGGCAGAACGACAGATTTGTAAAAAAGGGCTGCTTCATGCTAATGGCAACAAATCATCTGTTTTAAAAACTTAAAACAACCGTTATTTATTTGTTTACCTTTTCATTTAACTAGGCAGCCTACCAGGGAACAGTGGGTTAACTGCCTTGTTCAGGGGCAGAACATGATTGGATTAAAATCTTTCCACTGTTAAAACAGCCCAATCAGGGAGGATGGATGTTTCCTGTTCCTGACGATCCCAAAGGTTTAAAAAATGCTAGGTTCCCCAGGATTTGTGGAAACTCTGTTCTGAAGTACACAAATGTAGATGATGGACGGCCGTAGGTCTTCGTATTTACGTCCGTAGGTCTTCGTATTTACGTCCGTAGGTCTTCGTATTTACGGCCGTAGGGTCTTCGTATTTACGGCCATAAATACCTAAACTAATATCGGTCTGAGTCTACAAATGTATATATTTTTTGAATCGTTCACTGATGTTGATCAACATCCTGTTGTCATTTTGTCTCTACTACAACAAATGTAGCCTACCCGTTGATGATGTGTTCTAATGAGTTCTCTCTCTTCCTTACAGGAACTTCTAGTCTGGGACATGCAGCTCTGGGATCTCTTTGTAAAATAAAAACCTATCAAATTAATTTGTTTCAAGTGGCATCATTAATACTTTAGTTTTGAGACTGGGATGGACAACTCCAGTCCTCGTTGATGTCACCTTTTGTTTTTTTTCCTCCATCAGTAAAACAGTAAACTAATTGCATTCCAAACTGAAGATCATGATTACTTGATTATTAGAGTCCGGTGTGTAAGTGGTGTCACAATCTTCCCCAAATCAGGCCCTTCGAGGACTGGAGTTGTCCATCCTTCGTCTCCTTGATTTGTATTTGTTATGGATCCCCATTAGTTCCTGTCAAGACAGCAGCTACTCTTCCTGGGGTTTATTATGGATCCCCATTAGTTCCTGTCAAGGCAGCAGCTACTCTTCCTGGGGTTTATTAAGGATCCCCATTAGTTCCTGCCAAGGCAGCAGCTACTCTTCCTGGGGTTTATTATGGATCCCCATTAGTTCCTGCCAAGGCAGCAGCTACTCTTCCTGGGGTTTATTAAGGATCCCCATTAGTTCCTGCCAAGGCAGCAGCTACTCTTCCTGGGGTTTATTATGGATCCCCATTAGTTCCTGTCAAGGCAGCAGCTACTCTTCCTGGGGTTTATTATGGATCCCCATTAGTTCCTGTCAAGGCAGCAGCTACTCTTCCTGGGGTTTATTATGGATCCCCATTAGTTCCTGTCAAGGCAGCAGCTACTCTTCCTGGGGTTTATTATGGATCCCCATTAGTTCCTGCCTAGGCAGCAGCTACTCTTCCTGGGGTCCAGTAAAATTAACCTCTCTGGGATAGGCGGGACGCAAATGTCCCACCTGGCCAATAGCCAGGGAAAATGCGGAGCGCCAAATTCAAATAAAATACTATAAAAATCTAACTTTCATTAAATCACACGTGAGATACTGAATTAAAGCTACGCTCGTTGTGAATCCAGCCAACATGTCAGATTTCAAAAAGTCTTTTCGGCGAAAGCATAAGAAGCTATTATCTGATGATAGTACGACAGTAAACAGAGAGAAAGCATATTTCAACCCTGCAGGCGCTACACAGGCTGCAGACTAAAGTGGTGCTGAATATGTGAATGTGACCATTTGATTTGTATGCTATAAAATAGTTTGATTAAAAAGTTCCCATGCTTTGCAAGAATAACGATTTCGCTTAAATATTCCTGGCGTGTAATCATTACCCCAAACGGTTGCAAAACATACAATTTTGTATCGATAACTAAGCGTTTCTATTGGACAGGTTCAGCAAACATGGAGGGATCTATCTGAATCTGAAAGATCACGTTTTTAAAACGTGGCACTGACTCGCCCATGGATTGTTTCAACATTGTCTCAATGACGAGTTCAGCGTTCGACTGGCCACGTGCGACATGCGCGGCGTTTGACTGGCCACGTGTGACATGCGCGGCATTCGACTGGCCACGTGCGACATGCGCGGCGTTCGACTGGCCACGTGCGACATGCGCGGCGTTCGACTGGCCACGTGCGACATGCGCGGCGTTCGACTGGCCACTTGCGACATGCGCGGCGTTCGACTGGCCACGTGCGACATGCGCGGCGCGGCGTTCGACTGGCCACGTGCGACATGCGCGGCGCGGCGTTCGACTGGCCACGTGCGACATGCGCGGCGCTCGACTGGCCACGTGCGACATGCGCGGCGTTCGACTGGCCACGTGCGACATGCGCGGCAGTTACAAGCCTATTAGAGTTCTATTATTGTTATTTATGTTAATTGTTTGATATGTTTTTTTTTTTTTTATATTGCAGAAAAAACAGTATACATACAATAAGTATACAAACAGACAATGATAACATATGCTATGGGGTACAACAAATGACAGATTATACAAAAACCTTAAATACACACTTATTGATTGTTTTAACAGCTTTCTGATTAGAAGAATGTAGAATTGTCTTAATGTACTGCTAGAATTACTTATAGAAAACACACGAGTGTTTTTTTATTTGTGAATTTACATTTATTAATATAATTGTTTTTCTGTATCCTTTTTATAGTTAAGGAAACCGAGCAGCACATTCTCGCATAAAAAAATAAAATTAAAAAAGTCAAGACAATTAATAATTGTAAAACTGTTTATCTTTTCATAATTTATTTACATGTAGTCAATGCCAAAATAAATGCTGAACTGTTTCTGGATACTCAACACAAATTTAAGTTCATGTCTTTTTTGAGTTTCTTTAGGAAATGATTCACAGGGTAATACTCATGAATCATTCAGAAAGAGACCTCTTTGATCTTAACAAGCAGGTGTTTGTGTGGTAATAACCAGACTTTTTCCCAACAGATATTCTTGACAAATGAATTCCACTAAATTGTGACATAAGGAATGGATTCAATATTCATTTGAAAGCGAGGAGATTTTCCCTGTTGGTGAGTCACCTGAATCAAATGAGGGTTGATCAAGAAGGTGAGGTCTGGTTCACCTCTAAATAACACGAGAGTTCCGGATGGAATAGCATCAAAGACTGTGGCGACCTCTCTAGGTGTAACAGGGATATTGTAACAAATTTTTTTTAAATCCTCATAATTGAGTAACAACCTTCTACATTAAAAAGTTGACTCGCCAGCAGGATATAATTATTAAACCAGTTCTTTAAAAAAAAAAAAATGTTTATATATTAACCACCACGCTAAGAATACTTTTTGTAGGAATCTTTTCAATGTTATAGTTACTATGGTTACCAAGTAACTTAAAATTGAAGCCACCAAAACGGGAGAGAAGATATGAGAGATGATATTACAAATTGAAGTTGGATTCTTTAAGAAATGTTTAGCCCAATTTATCTTAAGTATTATTCAAAGTAGGAATAAAAAATTAAAAAATGTAGACCACCATATTCATGTGTTCATAACGACAGATTTCCTAATAGAATGTGTACGATTTTTCCAGATAAAGTTGAAAAGCATCTGGTCAACTGCTTTACCTATTTTGTTGTGAAGATGTAGGGGACTGGAGATACCTTCTGCTTTAGAAAGCAGTACTCGACCTTTCAAGGATAAATCCCTTTGCAACCAATGGTTTAACTTATTTTTTTGTTATTTTCAATAATAGTTATGAAATGTAATGAGCATCTTTCCTGTTGATCCTTAGAGATGGTAACCCCAAGGTATGGTACTTTTTCCTTGACTGGTGTAGGAATCTGGTCAGCATCTTTCCTGTTGATCCTTAGAGATGGTAACCCCAAGGTATGGTACTTTTTCCTTGACTGGTGTAGGAATCTGGTCAGCATCTTTCCTGTTGATCCTTAGAGATGGTAACCCCAAGGTATGGTACTTATTCCTTGACTGGTCTAGGAATCTGGTCAGCATCTTTCCTGTTGATCCTTAGAGATGGTAACCCCAAGGTATGGTACTTTTTACTTGACTGGTGTAGGAATCTGGTCAGCATCTTTCCTGTTGATCCTTAGAGATGGTAACCCCAAGGTATGGTACTTTTTCCTTGACTGGTGTAGGAATCTGGTCAGCATCTTTCCTGTTGATCCTTAGAGATGGTAACCCCAAGGTATGGTACTTTTTCCTTGACTGGTGTAGGAATCTGGTCAGCATCTTTCCTGTTGATCCTTAGAGATGGTAACCCCAAGGTATGGTACTTTTCCTTGACTGGTGTAGGAATCTGGTCAGCATCTTTCCTGTTGATCCTTAGAGATGGTAACCCCAAGGTATGGTACTTTTTCCTTGACTGGTGTAGGAATCTGGTCAACATCTTTCCTGTTGATCCTTAGAGATGGTAACCCCAAGGTATGGTACTTTTTCCTTGACTGGTCTAGGAATCTGGTCATCATCTTTCAAAAAGAGGGTGGTGTCATCTGCAAGCTGACTGACGATAATATCTCTGTCAGCAATAGAGATCCCTTTTAATATCTCTGTCATCAATAGAGATCCCTTTTAATATCTCTGTCAGCAATACAGATCCCTTTTAATATCTCTGTCATCAATAGAGATCCCTTTTAATATCTCTGTCATCAATAGAGAGCCCTTTTATTAGAACATCCTGGTTATTAGAACATCCTGGTTATTAGAACATCCTGGTTATTAGAACATCCTGGTTATTAGAACATCCTGGTTATTAGAACGTCATGGTTATTAGAACGGTATGGTTATTAGAACGTCATGGTTATTAGAACGTCCTGGTTATTAGAACGTCCTGGTTATTAGAACGTCCTGGTTATTAGAACGTCATGGTTATTAGAACGTCATGGTTATTAGAACGTCATGGTTATTAGAACAGCATGGTTATTAGAACGGCCTGGTTATTAGAACGGCATGGTTATTAGAACGTCATGGTTATTAGAACGTCATGGTTATTAGAACGTCATGGTTATTAGAACGTCATGGTTATTAGAACGGCCTGGTTATTAGAACGGCCTGGTTATTAGAACGTCATGGTTATTAGAACGGCCTGGTTATTAGAACGTCCTGGTTATTAGAACGTCCTGGTTATTAGAACGTCATGGTTATTAGAACGGCCTGGTTATTAGAACGTCATGGTTATTAGAACGTCATGGTTATTAGAACGTCATGGTGCCCCCAAAAAATCATAATGTGAGAAAGTAAAAATAAAATAAAAGGTGAAAACGAAACACAAACGTTTTGGCCTTTACGTCATCCTTTACGTCATCCTTTACGTCATCCTCAGTGTATATAGTCAGCACACGCACCTGCCTTCTATATTTGAAGAATAATTTCATATGTCACATGATCAAGAAAGAAAATATCTGAAAATCGATACCTAGTAGAATAGACTGGATGATCTCCATTTTATATAGAATTTACAAAAACAGACAGACGTTTAAACAATTAAATCAAATCAAATTTATTTATATAGCCCTTCGTACATCAGCTGATATCTCAAAGTGCTGTACAGAAACCCAGCCTAAAACCCCAAACAGCAAGCAATGCAGGTGTAGAAGCTCGGTGGCTAGGAAAAACTCCCTAGAAAGGCCAAAACCTAGGAAGAAACCTAGAGAGGAACCAGGCTATGAGGGGTGGCCAGTCCTCTTCTGGCTGTGCCTGGTGGAGATTAGAAACCTAGAGGGGAACCAGGCTATGAGGGGTAGCCAGTCCTCTTCTGGCTGTGCCGGGTGGAGATTAGAAACCTAGAGGGGAACCAGGCTATGAGGGGCGGCCAGTCCTCTTCTGGCTGTGCCGGGTGGAGATTAGAAACCTAGAGAGGAACCAGGCTATGAGGGGTGGCCAGTCCTCTTCTGGCTGTGCCTGGTGGAGATTAGAAACCTAGAGAGGAACCAGGCTATGAGGGGTGGCCAGTCCTCTTCTGGCTGTGCCGGGTGGAGATTATAACAGAACATGGCCAAGATGTTCAAATGTTCATAAATGACCAGCATGGTCGTATAATAATAAGGCAGAACAGTTGATACTGGAGCAGCAGGACGGTCAGATGGACTGGGGACAGCAAGGAGTCATCATGTCAGGTTGTCCTGGGGCATGGTCCTAGGGCTCAGGTCCTCCGAGAGAGATAAAAAAAAAGAGAGAATTAGAGAGAGCATATGTGGGGTGGCCAGTCCTCTTCTGGCTGTGCCGGGTGGAGATTAGAAACCTAGAGGGGAACCAGGCTATGAGGGGCGGCCAGTCCTCTTCTGTCTGTGCCGGGTGGAGATTAGAAACCTAGAGAGGAACCAGGCTATGAGGGGTGGCCAGTCCTCTTCTGGCTGTGCCTGGTGGAGATTAGAAACCTAGAGAGGAACCAGGCTATGAGGGGTGGCCAGTCCTCTTCTGGCTGTGCCGGGTGGAGATTATAACAGAACATGGCCAAGATGTTCAAATGTTCATAAATGACCAGCATGGTCGTATAATAATAAGGCAGAACAGTTGAAACTGGAGCAGCAGCACGGTCAGATGGACTGGGGACAGCAAGGAGTCATCATGTCAGGTTGTCCTGGGGCATGGTCCTAGGGCTCAGGTCCTCCGAGAGAGAGAAAAAAAAGAGAATTAGAGAGAGCATATGTGGGGTGGCCAGTCCTCTTCTGGTTGTGCCGGGTGGAGATTATAACAGAACATGGCCAAGATGTTCAAATGTTCAAATGATAGGTCAGTCTATGTCATGGAAAGAGCAGGTGTTCTTAATGTTTTGTACACTCGGTGTATACTGTGACCACCCTCCCACTCCGTCTGCCGAATTCTCTCTCTTTGTTCTTGTTTTCCTTAATAGGATGTCTGTGGGCGGAGCCGGGAGGGTCGTCAGAAGAAATGGGAAACACCTGAGCTCGGATGGGTGTGCCCCAGGGATAAATACACATCTTCCTCATTCGTTGAGGACACTCTCTCCATGCAGACACACTGTTGGATTTTTTTGGGGTTGTGGTCGTTTTGTTTGTGCTTTGGCTCAACACCCTTCATTATCACCATCTTGGCACGCAACCCCTCACTTAGACTACTATACACCATTATTAATTGTTTACAGTTTACTTCAGTTAATAAATATATTTGTTATTCCTTAATCTTCTACGTCGTCTCCCTTTTGTTACGGGCTTCGAGCTGATTCGCGAAAATACCATTGTGAACATTTCCTCAGAATAAATAGCATGTAATTGTGATAGAGTAGAGAGCCCACTAGATGGAGGTATCAAACACCAATTAGAGACCACTAGATGGAGGTATTAAACACCAATTAGAGACCACTAGATGGAGGTATTAAACACCAATTAGAGACCACTAGATGGAGGTATCAAACACCAATTAGAGACCACTAGATGGAGGTATTAAACACCAATTAGAGACACCAATTAGAGACCACTAGATGGAGGTATCAAACACCAATTAGAGACCACTAGATGGAGGTATCAAACACCAATTAGAGACCACTAGATGGGGGTATTAAACACCAATTAGAGACCACTAGGTGGAGGTATCAAACACAAATTAGAGACTACTAGATGGAGGTATTAAACACCAATTAGAGACCACTAGATGGAGGTATCCACCACCAATTAGAGACCACTAGGTGGAGGTATCAAACACCAATTAGAGACTACTAGATGGAGGTATCCAACACCAATTAGAGACCACTAGATGGAGGTATCCAACACCAATTAGAGACCACTAGATGGAGGTATCAAACACCAATTAGAGACCACCAGGTGGAGGTATCAAACACCAATTAGAGACCACAAGATGGAGGTATCAAACACCAATTAGAGACCACTAGATGCAGGTATTAAACACCAATTAGAGACCACTAGATGGAGGTATTAAACGCCAATTAGAGACCACTAGATGGAGGTATCAAACACCAATTAGAGACCACTAGATGGAGGTATTAAACACCAATTAGAGACCACTAGATGGAGGTATCCAACACCAGTAAGAGACCATTTTTTTCCCTTCCTTGATCATGTGACATATACAGTTGTTCTTGAAAATACAAGCAAGGTGTGTGTGCGTGTGTGAATGTATAACATTACTCACATTTTTTTATTCATTTAAAATACAATTTAAAAAAGTTGAGAAAGAATGGCAGGCTTCTTTCCAAATCTCATTGACTCGACTAGTGTCTAGGGAATCCCAGAGTGCTAATTGCTATTTTAACCATCCGGAACAGCTGTTTGAGGCTCTTTCTTATAATGTGGCCTTACTATAACGGCTAATAGCAGACTGTTTTAAAGACTGCTTTAAATTCTCTCTCTCTCTCTCTCTCTCTCTCTGTCTCTTTCTCTATACTCTCTCTCTCGCTCTCTGTCTCTTTCTCTCTCTCTCTCTCTCTCTCTCTCTCTCTCTCTCTCTCTTTCTCTCTCTCTCTCTCTCTCTCTTTCTCAGTTCAATTGAATTCAAGGGGCATGGATATCGATATTATTGGTATGGAAAACACATGTTTACATTACCAAAGCAAGTGAAATAAATAAGCATAAATATGGGTTGCATTTGCAATGGTGTTTGTTCTTCACTGGTTGCCCTTTTCTTGTGGCAACAGGTCACAAATCTTGCTGCTGTGATGTCACACTGTGGTATTTCACCCAATAGATGAGGGAGTTTATTAAAATTCTTTGTGGGTCTGTGTAATCTGAGGTTAGGAAGTGCAGCTCAGTTTCCACCTCATTTTGTGGGCAGTGTGCACACCGCCTGTCTTCTCTTGAGAGCCATGTCTGCCTATGGCGACCTTTCTCAATAGCAAGGCTATGCTCACTGTACAAAGTCAAAGCTTTCCTTAAGTTTGGGTCAGTCACAGTGGTCAGGTATTCTGCCACTGTGTTCTCTCTGTTTAGGGACTCTTTTCTCTCTCTGCCTCTGCCTCTCTCTCTCTCTCTCTCTCTCTCTCTCTCTCTCTCTCTCTCTCTCTCTCTCTCTGTATCTGTCTCTCTGTGTCTCTCTCTCTCTCTCTCTGTCTCTGTCTCTCTGTGTCTCTCTCTCTCTCTCTCTCTCTGTGGTGAAATGAAAGACCTTAGCTTGGTGAAGCCCTTCATTACTGAGTATTCTGATTACAGTCTCTGAAGGGTTCATCTCTCACAGACTCCTGTATGGGCTACAGGTCTCTGAAGGGTTCATCTCTCACAGACTCCTGTATGGGCTACAGGTCTCTGAAGGGTTCATCTCTCACAGACTCCTGTATGGGCTACAGGTCTCTGAAGGGTTCATCTCTCACAGACTCCTGTATGGGCTACAGGTCTCTGAAGGGTTCATCTCTCACAGACTCCTGTATAGGCTACAGGTCTCTGAAGGGTTCATCTCTCACAGACTCCTGTATGGGCTACAGCTCTCTGAAGGGTTCATCTCTCACAGACTCCTGTATGGGCTACAGGTCTCTGAAGGGTTCATCTCTCACAGACTCCTGTATGGGCTACAGGTATCTGAAGGGTTCATCTCTCACAGACTCCTGTATGGGCTACAGGTCTCTGAAGGGTTCATCTCTCACAGACTCCTGTATGGGCTACAGCTCTCTGAAGGGTTCATCTCTCACAGACTCCTGTATGGGCTACAGGTCTCTGAAGGGTTCATCTCTCACAGACTCCTGTATGGGCTACAGGTCTCTGAAGGGTTCATCTCTCACAGACTCCTGTATGGGCTACAGGTCTCTGAAGGGTTCATCTCTCACAGACTCCTGTATGGGCTACAGGTCTCTGAAGGGTTCATCTCTCACAGACTCCTGTATGGGCTACAGGTCTCTGAAGGGTTCATCTCTCACAGACTCCTGTATGGGCTACAGGTCTCTGAAGGGTTCATCTCTCACAGACTCCTGTATGGGCTACAGGTCTCTGAAGGGTTCATCTCTCACAGACTCCTGTATGGGCTACAGGTCTCTGAAGGGTTCATCTCTCACAGACTCCTGTATGGGCTACAGGTCTCTGAAGGGTTCATCTCTCACAGACTCCTGTATGGGCTACAGGTCTCTGAAGGGTTCATCTCTCACAGACTCCTGTATGGGCTACAGGTCTCTGAAGGGTTCACAGGACCAGCAGTCTCATTTTGTCACACTTCCTCATCTTCTATTCAGGTGAGAAAGGTGTAAATCAAGGTTCCATGCCAGAGAGAAACACAGGTAAATCAAGGTTCCAGGTGGTCACATCTGGCCCTGTCTTCCTTATGGAGATGCGTCTGATGCTACCTAAGGCACTGGCATGAATAAACCTTTAAAAATAAAAACCCGCATTTGTTAAAAGCATTATTTCACCTCTATTTACTCATGTATTTCAGTCGCAGCAGGGGCCTCGGCACAGAGCGAGCACAGCAGGGGCCTCGGCACAGAGCGAGCACAGCAGGGGCCTCGGCACAGAGCGAGCACAGCAGGGGCCTCGGCACAGAGCGAGCACAGCAGGGGCCTCGGCACAGAGCGAGCACAGCAGGGGCCTCGGCACAGAGCGAGCACAGCAGGGGCCTCGGCACAGAGCGAGCACAGCAGGGGCCTCGGCACAGAGCGAGCACAGCAGGGGCCTCGGCACAGAGCGAGCACAGCAGGGGCCTCGGCACAGAGCGAGCACAGCAGGGGCCTCGGCACAGAGCGAGCACAGCAGGGTGTACCACAGTCTGCAAATACTAGAAGTGGTTTGTGCCTGTACATACAAGCTCTTAGCTATTCTACCTGTTATTACCTACCTCAACCTGGACCCCACATACCTGTCTGGGGGGGGGGGGGGTTATGTAGCTGCCAAGTATAGAAACCATAGCAGGTAATAGAGGGAGCATTGTCTCAGCCAGGTACCATCTATAAGGGATATAATATGACCCGAAGGTTACCTTTGGTACCCGGGGTCCGTCAGTCTAGAGATTCCACAGAGTCATACATAGGGTACATTCCAAATGACACCCTATTCCCTATGTAGTGCACTACTTTAGAGCAGGGCCGTATAGAACCCTATTCCCTATGTAGTGTACTACTTTAGACCAGATCCCTATGGCACCCTATTCCCTATATATAGTGCACTACTTTAGACCAGAGCCCTATGGCACCCTATTCCCTATATAGTGCACTACTTTAGACCAGGGCCCTGTGGCACCCTATTCCCTATATATAGTGCACTACTGTCTCACTATACAGGGAATATGGTGTTATTTGGAATGCGGTTATAGAGCAGAAGGTGCAGAGATTACAGTTTCTCTTGGAGTCTTCATTTCTCTGCTTTAGTGTCAGTCTGTGGGACTGTGTGTATCTACATGACTGAATCATATGAAATCAGACATATATTATATGATTGTTTAGTCTCCAAGCTGTAGGATGGATGCTCCTGCTCCAGTACACCTCCCTGTGTGTCCCCACGCTCCCTCCCTGTGTGTCCCCACGCTCCCTCCCTGTGTGTCCCCACGCTCCCTCCCTGTGTGTCCCCACGCTCCCTCCCTGTGTGTCCCCACGCTCCCTCCCTGTGTGTCCCCACGCTCCCTCCCTGTGTGTCCCCACGCTCCCTCCCTGTGTGTCCCCACGCTCCCTCCCTGTGTGTCCCCACGCTCCCTCCCTGTGTGTCCCCACGCTCCCTCCCTGTGTGTCCCCACGCTCCCTCCCTGTGTGTCCCCACGCTCCCTCCCTGTGTGTCCCCACGCTCCTCCCTGTGTGTCCCCACGCTCCCTCCCTGTGTGTCCCCACGCTCCCTCCCTGTGTGTCCCCACGCTCCCTCCCTCTGTGTCCCCACGCTCCCTCCCTCTGTGTCCCCACGCTCCCTCCCTGTGTGTCCCCACGCTCCCTCCCTGTGTGTCCCCACGCTCCCTCCCTGTGTGTCCCCACGCTCCCTCCCTGTGTGTCCCCACGCTCCCTCCCTGTGTGTCCCCACGCTCCCTCCCTGTGTGTCCCCATGCTTCTGTTAGTCAGATAGAAGAGCACTATACTCTCTCTGTCTCTAGAGGAGCACTATACTCTCTCTAGAGGAGCACTACACTCTCTCTGTCTCTAGAGGAGCACTATACTCTCTCTCTCTCTCTCTAGAGGAGCACTACACTCTCTCTCTCTAGAGGAGCACTATACTCTCTCTCTCTCTCTAGAGGAGCACTACACTCTCTCTCTTTCTAGAGGAGCACTACACTCTCTCTCTCTAGAGGAGCACTATACTCTCTCTCTCTCTAGAGGAGCACTACACTCTCTCTGTCTCTAGAGGAGCACTACACTCTCTCTGTCTCTAGAAGAGCACTATACTCTCTCTCTCTAGAAGAGCACTACACTCTCTCTGTCTCTAGAGGAGCACTACACTCTCTCTGTCTCTAGAGGAGCACTATACTCTCTCTCTCTAGAAGAGCACTATACTCTCTCTCTCTCTAGAGGAGCACTACACTCTCTCTGTCTCTAGAAGAGCACTATACTCTCTCTCTCTAGAGGAGTACTATACTCTCTCTCTCTAGAGGAGCACTACACTCTCTCTGTCTCTAGAAGAGCACTATACTCTCTCTCTCTAGAGGAGCACTACACTCTCTCTGTCTCTAGAAGAGCACTACACACTATACTCTCTCTCTAGAGGAGCACTATAATCTCTCTCTCTTGAAGAGCACTACACTCTCTCTCTCTCTCTCTCTCTCTAGAGGAGCACTATACTCTCTCTATCTAGAGGAGCACTACACTCTCTCTCTCTGTCTCTCTCTGTCTCTGTCTCTCTCTGTCTCTGTCTCTGTCTCTGTCTCTCTCTGTCTCTCTCTCTCTCTCTCTGTCTCTCTCTCTCTGTCTCTCTCTGTCTCTCTCTCTCTGTCTCTCTCTCTCTCTCTCTCTCTGTCTCTCTGTCCTCCTCTCTCTCTCTGTCTCTCTCTCTCTCTCTCTCTCTCTCTCTCTCTCTCTGTCTCTCTGTCTCTCTCTCTCTCTGTCTCTCTCTCTGTCTGTCCTCTCTCTCTCTCTCTCTCTCTCTCTCCTCTCTCTCTCTCTGTTCTCTCTCTCTCTCTCTCTCTCTCCTCTCTCTCTCTCTCTCTCTAGGTGGCTAGAGAGACAGACAGACAGACAGACAGACAGACAAAGAGAGCGGAGGCAGAGAGAGAGAAGAACAGACAGAAGGGGACCACCAGGAGTGTGTGAATAATGTTTTTGAGAAGCTTAACAGAGACCAAACAGGAACATGTAGGTACCTGCCCTCTCAGTCAATCATCAAAATGTTCCACCCACTACCCCCTCCTTCACTCCCCATCATCACTCCCTCACCCCCCCCTCCCCCGTCACCCCGTCACCCTTCGCTCACTCCCCAGCACACCCCCAAACACACTGTCCTCTCCTCGGGACTTCAAACACATCATACCACAATGCAACAGGAGTCTCTCATCCTATCTAATCACATCGTACCACAATGCAACAGGAATCTCTCAGACAGGCTATCTGATCGGGAGCATGAGGGAGAGCTTCCCAGGAATGCTGGTCTGTGTTCACAAAGCATCTCAGAGTCAAAATATAAACGCAACAATTTCAAAGATTTTACTGAGTTCATATAAGTTCATATAAGGAAATTAGTCAATTGAAAGGAATTCATTAGGCCCTAATCTATGGATTTCACATGACTGGGAATTTAGATATGCATCTGTTGGTCACAGGTACCGTAAAGTTAGAAACCCACTCAGTATCTGGTGTGACGTTTGCCTCAAGCAGGGTGACACATCTCCTTGGCACAGAGTTGATCAGACTGTTGATTGTGGCCTGTTGGAATGTTGTCCCACTCTTCAATGGCTGTGTGAAGTTGCTGGATATTGGCAGGAACTAGGGAACAGTGGGTTAACTGCCTTGCTCAGGGGTAGAGAGACAGATTTTTACCTTGTCAGCTCAGGGATTCGATCCAGCAACCTTTCAGTTATGGGCTCAACGCTCTGGCCACTAGGCTACCGGCCGCCCCTGATGATGCTGTTCAATCAGCATCTTGATATGCCACACCTGTCAGGTGGATGGATGACTTTGGTGAAGGAGAAATGCTCACTAACAAGGATGAAAACAAATTTGTGCACAATATTTGAGATTTTAAAAAAACATTTTGTGGGTATGGAACATTTCTGGGATCGTTTATTTCAGCTCATGAAACATGGGACCAACATTTCACCTGTTGCGTTTGTCTTTTTGTTCAGTATAGTTAATGTTCAGTATATATAATGAGCTCAACACACTGTTTATGTTGAGAGAAATCATATCATTCAAGAGAGAAATTAAGTCAAGAACTACGTGGGACACTTGGCTGAAGGGAGGACAAGATGCGGTAATATGTTTTGTTCAGTGTAAAAGGCAAGACTGACTGTAGGTAATAGTAGATAGTGTAGGTAATAGTAGATAGTGTAGGTAATAGGGTCTGTAGATAGTGTAGGTAATAGTAGATAGTGTAGGTAATAGTAGATAGTGTAGGTAATAGGGTCTGTAGATAGTGTAGGTAATAGTAGATAGTGTAGGTAATAGTAGATAGTGTAGGTAATAGGGTCTGTGGATAGTTTAGGTAATAGTAGATAGTGTAGGTAATAGTAGATAGTGTAGGTAATAGTAGATAGTGTAGGTAATAGTAGATAGTGTAGGTAATAGTAGATAGTGTAGGTAATAGTAGATAGTGTAGGTAATAGGGTCTGTAGATAGTGTAGGTAATAGTAGATAGTGTAGGTAATAGGGTCTGTAGATAGTGTAGGTAATAGTAGATAGTGTAGGTAATAGTAGATAGTGTAGGTAATAGTAGATAGTGTAGGTAATAGGGTCTGTGGATAGTGTAGGTAATAGTAGATAGTGTAGGTAATAGTAGATAGTGTAGGTAATAGTAGATAGTGTAGGTAATAGTAGATAGTGTAGGTAATAGTAGATAGTGTAGGTAATAGGGTCTGTAGATAGTGTAGGTAATAGTAGATAGTGTAGGTAATAGTAGATAGTGTAGGTAATAGGGTCTGTGGATAGTTTAGGTAATAGTAGATAGTGTAGGTAATAGTAGATAGTGTAGGTAATAGTAGATAGTGTAGGTAGTAGGGTCTGTAGATAGTGTAGGTAATAGTAGATAGTGTAGGTAACAGTAGATAGTGTGTGTAATAGTAGATAGTGTAGGTAATAGGGTCTGTAGATAGTGTAGGTAATAGTAGATAGTGTAGGTAATAGTAGATAGTGTAGGTAATAGTAGATAGTGTAGGTAATAGGGTCTGTAGATAGTGTAGGTAATAGTAGATAGTGTAGGTAATAGTAGATAGTGTAGGTAATAGGGTCTGTAGATAGTGTAGGTAATAGTAGATAGTGTAGGTAATAGTAGATAGTGTAGGTAATAGTAGATAGTGTAGGTAATAGGGTCTGTGGATAGTGTAGGTAATAGTAGATAGTGTAGGTAATAGTAGATAGTGTAGGTAATAGGGTCTGTAGATAGTGTAGGTAATAGGGTCTGTAGATAGTGTAGGTAATAGTAGACAGTGTAGGTAATAGTAGATAGTGTAGGTAGTAGTAGATAGTTTAGGTAATAGTAGATAGTGTAGGTAATAGTAGATAGTGTAGGTAATAGTAGATAGTGTAGGTAATAGTAGATAGTGTAGGTAATAGGGTCTGTAGATAGTGTAGGTAATGGTAGATAGTGTAGGTAATAGTAGATTGTGTAGGTAATAGTAGATAGTGTAGGTAATAGGGTCTGTAGATCGTGTAGGTAATAGTAGATAGTGTAGGTAATAGTAGATAGTGTAGGTAATAGGGTCTGTAGATAGTGTAGGTAATAGGGTCTGTAGATAGTGTAGGTAATAGTAGATAGTGTAGGTAATAGTAGATAGTGTAGGTAATAGTGGATAGTGTACGTAATAGGGTCTGTGGATAGTGTAGGTAATAGTAGATAGTGTAGGTAATAGTAGAAAGTGTAGGTAATAGTAGATAGTGTAGGTAATAGTAGATCGTGTAGGTAATAGTAGATAGTGTAGGTAATAGGGTCTGTAGATAGTGTAGGTAATAGTAGATAGTGTAGGTAATAGTAGATAGTGTAGGTAATAGGGTCTGTGGATAGTGTAGGTAATAGTAGATAGTGTAGGTAATAGTAGATGGTTTAGGTAATAGTAGATAGTGTAGGTAATAGGAGATAGTGTAGGTAATAGTAGATAGTGTAGGTAATAGTAGATAGTGTAGATATTAGGGTCTGTAGTTAGTGTAGGTAATAGTAGATAGTGTAGGTAATAGGGTCTGTAGATAGTGTAGGTAATAGTAGATAGTGTAGGTAATAGGGTCTGTAGATTGTGTAGGTAATAGTAGATAGGGTAGGTAAAATAGGTTCTGTAGATAATGTAGGTAATAGGGCCTATAGATAGTGTAGGTAATCCTAACCCTTCTCCTCCTCCCTCATCTTCTCCTCCCTCTTCCTCTTGTCCTCCCTCTTATCCTCCTCCTCACTCTCCCCCTTCTCATCCCTCTCTCTTCCTCTCCTCCCTCTTCTTCTCCCCCCTCTTCCCTCCTCCCTCTTCTTCTCCTAACTCTCTCTTCTCCCCTCCCTCCTCCTTCTCCTCCCTCCTCTACTCCTCCCTCCCCTCCCCTCGCCTCCCCTTCCACTCCCTCCCTCCCTCCCTCTTCTCCTCCACTCCCTCCCTCTTCTAGTCCTCTCTCTCCTCCTCCCTCCAACTTCTCCTCCTCCTTCCTCTTCACCACTTCCTAACCTCTTCTCCTCCTCCCTCTTCATCTCCATCCTTCTTCTCCTCCTCCCTCCCTCCCTCTCAACCTCCCTCTTCTCCTCCTCCTTCTACTTCTCCACTCCCACCCTCTTCACCTCCTCCCTCTTCTCCTCCCTCCTTCTTCCCCTCTCTCCATTCCTCCCTCACTCTTCGCTCCTCCCCCTCTCCTCTCTCTCCTCCCTATCCTCTTCCCTCTCCTCCTCCCTCTGACTTCTACTCCTCCTTCCTCTCTCTCCTCCCTCCCTCCCTCCCTCCTCCTCCTCCTCCCTCCTTCTTCTTCTCCTCCTTCCTCTTCTCCTCCTCCCTCTCCTCCTTCCTCCCTCTTCCTCTCATCCCTCTCCTCCCTTCCTCTTCTCCTCACCCTCCCTCCCTCCCTCTTCTCCTCGTCCTTCCTCTCCTCCCTTCCTGTTCTCCTCCTATTCCCTCTTCTTCTCCTCCCTCCCTCCCTCCCTCTTCTCCTCGTCCTTCCTCTCCTCCCTTCCTGTTCTCCTCCTATTCCCTCTTCTTCTCCTCCGTCTGCTCCTCCCTCCCCCTCCTTCCCTCTTCTACTCCCTTCCCCTGAAGTGACATCGGCACTAGTCTCCCTCTTTCTCCTCCCTCCTGTTACTCTAAAGATGTCCGGCATCCCAAATGGCACCCTATTCCCTACATAGTGCACTACTTTCGACCAGGGCCCTATGGCACCCTATTCCCTATATAGTGCACTACTTTAGACCAGAGCCCTATGGCACCCTATTCCCTATATAGTGCACTACTTTAGACCAGAGCCCTATGGCACCCTATTCCCTATATAGTACACTACTTTAGACCAGAGCCCTATTCCCTATATAGTGCACTACTTTAGACCAGAGCCCTATGGCACCCTATTCCCTATATAGTGCACTACTTTAGACCAGAGCCCTATGGCACCCTATTCCCTATATAGTGCACTACTTTAGACCAGAGCCCTATGGCACCCTATTCCCTATATAGTGCACTACTTTAGACCAGAGCTCTATGGCTACTATGTAGGGAATAGGGTGCCATTTAGGATGCATCTATCTCCCAACTTCCTCCTCTTCCTCTTCCTCTTCCTCTTTACTCTCTAAACCTTAAGGTAAATTGTGACAGGCCCATGTCACTTCCATCATCCACGTGTAGTGAGACCTCTGTCTTAAGCTCTATGTCCCCCTCAAACATACACTATATATTCTCCTCCCTCTTCTAAGACTGTTGCGCCATCGGGAGGCCCCGTGTGGAAGAACTTAACTGGCCTGCACAGAGCCCTGACCTCAACCCCAACTAACGCTTTTGGGGATGAATTGGAACGCCGACTGCGAGCCAGGCCTAATCGTCCAACATCATTACCTGACCTCACTAATGCTCTTGTGGCTGAATGGAAGCAAGTCCCCCTGCAGCAATGTTCCAACATCTAGTGGAAAGCCTTCCCAGAAGAGTGGAGGCTGTTATAGCAGCAATGTTCCAACATCTAGTGGAAAGCCTTCCCAGTAGAGTGGAGGCTGTTATAGCAGCAATGTTCCAACATCTAGTGGAAAGCCTTCCCAGAAGAGTGGAGGCTGTTATAGCAGCAATGTTCCAACATCTAGTGGAAAGCCTTCCCAGAAGAGTTGAGGCTGTTATAGCAGCAATGTTCCAACATCTAGTGGAAAGCCTTCCCAGAAGAGTGGAGGCTGTTATAGCAGCAATGTTCCAACATCTAGTGGAAAGCCTTCCCAGAAGAGTGGAGGCTGTTATAGCAGCAATGTTCCAACATCTAGTGGAAAGCCTTCCCAGAAGAGTGGAGGCTGTTATAGCAGCAATGTTCCAACATCTAGTGGAAAGCCTTCCCAGAAGAGTGGAGGCTGTTATAGCAGCAATGTTCCAACATCTAGTGAAAAGCCTTCCCAGAAGAGTTGAGGCTGTTATAGCAACAAAGGGGGGACCAACTCCATATTAATGCCCATGATTTTGGAATGAGATGTTCGACGAGCAGGTGTCCACATACTTTGGGTCATGTGGTGTATATCTCCCAAATCAAATAAAATTGTATTTGTCACATGGTTGGTAAACAACAGGTGTAGACTAACAGTGAAATGGTGACGGGCCCTTCCCAACAATGTAGAGAGAAACAACAGGTGTAGACTAACAGTGAGATGCTGATGGACCCTTCCCAACAATGTAGAGAGAAACAACAGGTGTAGACTACCAGTGAGATGCTGACGGGCCCTTCCCAACAATGTAGAGAGAAACAACAGGTGTAGACTAACAGTGAAATGGTGACGGGCCCTTCCCAACAATGTAGAGAGAAACAACAGGTGTAGACTAACAGTGAAATGCTGATGGACCCTTCCCAACAATGTAGAGAGAAACAACAGGTGTAGACTAACAGTGAGATGCTGACGGGCCCTTCCCAACAATGTAGAGAGAAACAACAGGTGTAGACTAACAGTGAGATGCTGACGGGCCCTTCCCAACAATGTAGAGAGAAACAACAGGTGTAGACTAACAGTGAAATGCTGACGGGCCCTTCCCAACAATGTAGAGAGAAACAACAGGTGTAGACTAACAGTGAAATGCTGACGGGCCCTTCCCAACAATGTAGAGAGAAACAACAGGTGTAGACTAACAGTGAGATGCTGACGGGCCCTTCCCAACAATGTAGAGAGAAACAACAGGTGTAGATTAACAGTGAAATGCTGACAGGCCCTTCCCAACAATGTAGAGAGTAACAACAGGTGTAGACTAACAGTGAGATGCTGACGGACCCTTCCCAACAATGTAGAGAGAAACAACAGGTGTAGACTAACAGTGAGATGCTGACTGGCCCTTCCCAACAATGTAGAGAGAAACAACAGGTGTAGACTAACAGTGAAATGCTGACGGGCCCTTCCCAACAATGTAGAGAGAAACAACAGGTGTAGACTAACAGTGAGATGCTGACGGGCCCTTCCCAACAATGTAGAGAGAAACAACAGGTGTAGACTAACAGTGAAATGCTGACGGGCCCGTCCCAACAATGTAGAGAGTAACAACAGGTGTAGACTAACAGTGAAATGCTGACGGGCCCTTCCCAACAATGTAGAGAGTAACAACAGAGAAATAAACATAACAACATGATGAATAAATACACAATAAGTAATGATAGACTTTACACAGAGTACTGAGTCGATATACAGGGTTATTTACACAGAGTACTGAGTCCATATACAGGGTTATTTACACAGAGTACTGAGTCCATATACAGGGTTATTTACACAGAGTACTGAGTCCATATACAGGGTTATTTACACAGAGTACTGAGTCCATATACAGGGTTATTTACACAGAGTACTGAGTCCATATACAGGGCTATTTACACAGAGTACTGAGTCCATATACAGGGCTATTTACACAGAGTACTGAGTCCATATACAGGGTTATTTACACAGAGTACTGAGTCCATATACAGGGTTATTTACACAGAGTACTGAGTCCATATACAGGGCTATTTACACAGAGTACCGAGTCCATATACAGGGTTATTTACACAGAGTACTGAGTCCATATACAGGGTTATTTACACAGAGTACTGAGTCCATATACAGGGTTATTTACACAGAGTACTGAGTCCATATACAGGGCTATTTACACAGAGTACTGAGTCCATATACAGGGTTATTTACACAGAGTACTGAGTCCATATACAGGGTTATTTACACAGAGTACTGAGTCCATATACAGGGCTATTTACACAGAGTACTGAGTCCATATACAGGGCTATTTACACAGAGTACTGAGTCCATATACAGGGCTATTTACACAGAGTACTGAGTCCATATACAGGGCTATTTACACAGAGTACCGAGTCCATATACAGGGCTATTTACACAGAGTACTGAGTCCATATACAGGGCTATTTACACAGAGTACCGAGTCCATATACAGGGTTATTTACACAGAGTACTGAGTCCATATACAGGGTTATTTACACAGAGTACCGAGTCCATATACAGGGTTATTTACACAGAGTACTGAGTCCATATACAGGGTTATTTACACAGAGTACTGAGTCCATATACAGGGTTATTTACACAGAGTACTGATCCATATACAGGGTTATTTACACAGAGTACTGAGTCCATATACAGGGCTATTTACACAGAGTACTGAGTCCATATACAGGGTTATTTACACAGAGTACTGAGTCCATATACAGGGTTATTTACACAGAGTACTGAGTCCATATACAGGGTTATTTACACAGAGTACTGAGTCCATATACAGGGGAAGCAGGTAATTGAAGTAGATATGAACATATAACTAGGAATAAAGTAACTAGGCAACAGGATAGATAGTAAACAGTAGCAGCAGTGTATGTGATGAGTCTAAAGAGTTTGTGTCAAAAGGGGTCAATGCAGATAGTTTGGGTAGTTAGTGGTTAACTATTTAACTAACTATTTATCAGTCTTATGGTTTGGGGGTAGAAGCTGTTCAGGGTCCTGTTGGTTCCAGACTTGGTACATTGGTAAGCGGTAGCAGAGAGAACAGTCAGCTGAGAGACTTGGTGCGTTGGTAGCAGAGAGAACAGTCAGCTGAGAGACTTGGTACATTGGTAAGCGGTAGCAGAGAGAACAGTCAGCTGAGAGACTTGGTACGTTGGTAGCAGAGAGAACAGTCAGCAGAGAGACTTGGTGCGTTGGTAGCAGAGAGAACAGTCAGCAGAGAGACTTGGTACGTTGGTAGAAGAGATAACTGTCAGCTGAGAGACTTGGTACATTGGTAAGCGGTAGCAGAGAGAACAGTCAGCGGAGAGACTTGGTGCGTTGGTAGCAGAGAGAACAGTCAGCTGAGAGACTTGGTACGTTGGTAAGCGGTAGCAGAGAGAACCGTCAGCTGAGAGACTTTGTACGTTGGTAGCAGAGAGAACAGTCAGTTGAGAGACTTGGTACATTGGTAAGCGGTAGCAGAGAGAACAGTCAGCAGAGAGACTTGGTACGTTGGTAAGCGGTAGCAGAGAGAACCGTCAGCTGAGAGACTTTGTACGTTGGTAGCAGAGAGAACAGTCAGCAGAGAGACTTGGTGCGTTGGTAGCAGAGAGAACAGTCAGCAGAGAGACTTGGTACGTTGGTAGCAGAGAGAACAGTCAGCTGAGAGACTTGGTACATTGGTAAGCGGTAGCAGAGAGAACAGTCAGCTGAGAGACTTGGTACGTTGGTAAGCGGTAGCAGAGAGAACAGTCAGCTGAGAGATTTGGTGCATTGGTAGCAGAGAGAACAGTCAGCAGAGAGACTTGGTACATTGGTAAGCGGTAGCAGAGAGAACAGTCAGCTGAGAGACTTGGTGAGTTGGTAGCAGAGAGAACAGTCAGCAGAGAGACTTGGTACGTTGGTAGCAGAGAGAACAGTCAGCAGAGAGACTTGGTACGTTGGTAGCAGAGAGAACAGTCAGCAGAGAGACTTGGTGCGTTGGTAGCAGAGAGAACAGTCAGCAGAGAGACTTGGTACCTTGGTAGCAGAGAGAACAGTCAGCAGAGAGACTTGGTGCATTGGTAGCAGAGAGAACAGTCAGCAGAGAGACTTGGTGCGTTGGTAGCAGAGAGAACAGTCAGCAGAGAGACTTGGTACATTGGTAGAAGAGATAACTGTCAGCTGAGAGACTTGGTACGTTGGTATAAGAGATAACTGTCAGCTGAGAGACTTGGTACATTGGTAAGCGGTAGCAGAGAGAACAGTCAGCAGAGCGACTTGGTGCGTTGGTAGCAGAGAGAACAGTCAGCTGAGAGACTTGGTGCGTTGGTAAGCGGTAGCAGAGAGAACAGTCAGCAGAGAGACTTGGTGCGTTGGTAGCAGAGAGAACAGTCAGCTGAGAGACCTGGTGCGTTGGTAAGTGGTAGCAGAGAGAACAGTCAGCAGAGAGACTTGGTATGTTGGTAAGCGGTAGCAGAGAGAACAGTCAGCTGAGAGACTTGGTACATTGGTAAGCGGTAGCAGAGAGAACAGTCAGCTGAGAGACTTGGTACATTGGTAAGCGGTAGCAGAGAGAACAGTCAGCTGAGAGACTTGGTACATTGGTAAGCGGTAGCAGAGAGAACAGTCAGCTGAGAGACTTGGTACGTTGGTAAGCGGTAGCAGAGAGAACAGTCAGCTGAGAGATTTGGTGCATTGGTAGCAGAGAGAAGAGTCAGCAGAGAGACTTGGTACATTGGTAAGCGGTAGCAGAGAGAACAGTCAGCTGAGAGACTTTGTACGTTGGTAGCAGAGAGAACAGTCAGCTGAGAGACTTGGTGCGTTGGTAGCAGAGAGAACAGTCAGCAGAGAGACTTGGTACGTTGGTAGCAGAGAGAACAGTCAGCAGAGAGACTTGGTGCGTTGGTAGCAGAGAGAACAGTCAGCAGAGAGACTTGATACATTGGTAAGCGGTAGCAGGGAGAACAGTCAGCAGAGAGACTTGGTACGTTGGTAAGCGGTAGCAGAGAGAACAGTCAGCTGAGAGATTTGGTGCGTTGGTAGCAGAGAGAACAGTCAGCTGAGAGATTTGGTGCGTTGGTAGCAGAGAGAACAGTCAGCAGAGAGACTTGGTGCGTTGGTAGCAGAGAGAACAGTCAGCAGAGAGACTTGGTGCGTTGGTAGCAGAGAGAACAGTCAGCAGAGAGACTTGATGCGTTGGTAAGCGGTAGCAGAGAGAACAGTCAGCTGAGAGACTTGGTATGTTGGTAGCAGAGAGAACAGTCAGCAGAGAGACTTGGTACGTTGGTAGCAGAGAGAACAGTCAGCAGAGGGACTTGGTACGTTGGTAGCAGAGAGAACAGTCAGCAGAGAGACTTGGTACGTTGGTAGCAGAGAGAACAGTCAGCAGAGAGACTTGGTGCGTTGGTAAGCGGTAGCAGAGAGAACAGTCAGCTGAGAGACTTGGTATGTTGGTAGCAGAGAGAACAGTCAGCAGAGAGACTTGGTACGTTGGTATCAGAGAGAACAGTCAGCAGAGGGACTTGGTACGTTGGTAGCAGAGAGAACAGTCAGCAGAGAGACTTGGTACGTTGGTAGCAGAGAGAACAGTCAGCAAAGAGACTTGGTACATTGGTAAGCAGTAGCAGAGAGAACAGTCAGCAGAGAGACTTGGTACGTTGGTAGCAGAGAGAACAGTCAGCAAAGAGACTTGGTACATTGGTAAGCGGTAGCAGAGAGAACAGTCAGCAGAGAGACTTGCCAGCTGGTCAACTCATGCTCTGAGTAAGTGTCCTTGTAGTTAGTCTGGCCTTGTAGATGTTAACCTGTGTTAAGGTCTTCGCTACGGAGAGAGAGTTCAGTCAGGAATGCCGTTCTGCGTGCGTGCGTGTGTGTTTATGTGTGTGTGTGTGTGTGTGTGTGTGTTTCGGTACACAGCAGAGACAGGTTCTCCCTAATCTCTATACCCCTCTCCCTGAAAGTGTAGACTCACTCAGTCCCCCTCAAATGATTGAACTGGTCCAAGAAACAGTACGTGGTGGGAAGTCCTTGTTGGCCCATGCTTACACCAATCCAATGGGTCTGAATCCATAAGGGCAGTAGGGAGGTTCATATACATAGGAGGGAATGGTAACACACGAAGAGAAGTGAGACATCTGGCTACAGCTTCCAATGGACCCTACAGCCAACAGCACAGTGATCCACACTCCTCATAACTGCCCATAGACAGACAGTGATCCACACTCCTCATAACTGCCCATAGACAGACAGTGATCCACACTCCTCATAGCTGCCCATAGACAGACAGTGATCCACACTCCTCATAGCTGCCCATAGACAGACAGTGATCCACACTCCTCATAGCTGTCCTTAGACAGACAGTGATCCACACTCCTCATAGTTGTCCATAGACAGACAGTGATCCACACTCCTCATAGCTGTCCATAGACAGACAGTGATCCACACTCCTCATAGCTGCCCATAGACAGACAGTGATCCACACTCCTCATAGCTGTCCATAGACAGACAGTGATCCACACTCCTCATAGCTGCCCATAGACAGACAGTGATCCACACTCCTCATAGCTGTCCATAGACAGACAGTGATCCACACTCCTCATAGCTGTCCATAGACAGACAGTGATCCACACTCCTCATAGTTGTCCATAGACAGACAGTGATCCACACTCCTCATAGCTGTCCTTAGACAGACAGTGATCCACACTCCTCATAGCTGTCCATAGACAGACAGTGATCCACACTCCTCATAGCTGCCCATAGACCGACAGTTATTCACATTCCCCATAGACAGACAATGATTCACACTCCTCATAGCTAACAGCTAATTTCTTGTTAACAAACTATAGTTTTGGCTAGTCGGTTAGGACATCTACTTTGTGCATGACACAAGTAATTTTTCCAACAATTGTTTACAGACAGATTATTTCACTTATAATTCACTGTATCACAATTCCAGTGGGTGAGAAGTTTACATACAGTAAGTTGACTGTGCCTTTAAACAGCTTGGAAAATTCCAGAAAATGATGTAATGGCTTTAGAAGCTTCTGATAGGCTAATTGACATCATTTGAGTCAATTGGAGGTGTACCTGTGGATGTATTTCAAGGCCTACCTTCAAATTCAGTGCCTCTTTGCTTGACATAATGGGGAAATCAAAAGAAATCAGCCAAGACCTCAGAAAACAAATTGTAGACGTCCATAAGTCTGGTTCATCCTTGGGAGCAATTTCCAAACGCCTGAAGGTACCGTGTTCATCTGTACAAACAATAGTACACAAGTATAAACACCATGGGATCACGCAGCCGCCATACCGCTCAGGAAGGAGACGCGTTCTGTCTCCTAGAGATGAACGTACTTTGGTGCGAAAGTGCAAATCAATCGCAGAACAACAGCAAAGGATCTTGTGAAGATGCTGGAGGAAACAGGTACAAAAGTATCTATATCCACAGTAACACGAGTCCTATATCGACATAACCTGAAAGGCCGCTCAGAAAGGAAGAAGCCACTGCTCCCAAAAATAGTTTGATAACAAGACATTTGTGGAGTGGTTGAAAAACGAGTTTTAATGACTCCAACCTTAGTGTATGTAAACTTCTGTCTTCAAAAGTATAATGTTTGACTAAAACGTAACAATTTCAAACCTGACTTACATTGGTATAGGATGATTACACATCTCTCTGCTATGTGTGGTAATACTTGGTAACAGACTTAATATAACATCACTTGGAGCTGTTTTCCTGGTGTTTTTACAGTCTTTTATGTCCAACAATTATCATTTCACACACACCAATAAAACTTGGGGGGGGCCAAATAAAACCACCTACGGGCCAAATTCGGCCCGCGGGACGCCAGTTGGGGAACACCTGCACTAGGCTATATATTCTTGGGTGTAGGACCTATATATTCATAGATTGCATTTGGATTAACTGATACAGTGTTATTTAGGTTATTCGGTCTGACATTCTTGATTTCTTGTTTCTATTTAGTTGTTTATTAGTATGTGTGTATATTTACATTTTACTGCGCCGTTGGGGAGCTTCCCGCTGCAACCGCTATAACATCTGTGTACGCGACCAATACACTTTTATTTTATTTGAGCCAGTCAACCTTGGCGCTGAGCTACCTCGTTCAGCCACTAAGGGCAGAAAAAGAGAGAGGGAATTGAATTGAGAGAGTTGGGGAGGGAGAGAGAACAGAGCACAGATAGTTAGGTGCTCGCCGGAGCGAGAGATACACAGCCACCACAGCAAAAGCAGAGCGCATCGACTGTTGTGCACTTCTTCACCGCGCAACGATTCGGAGTTAAACTCTAATTTATATCGTTGTTATATTGCTATACTTCCGATGGTAGCCTACTTTGTAACAACACAGTAAAGTTATAATCTCGGCTGTTCTTTTCTTGAACATTTCTATTAGTTTTGTCCGTTGTAGCCTAGTCGCCTATTTATCTAACGAACCGCAGAGTAGAGCGCCGGCAGGTGAAGATGGCGAGGGGACTGGTGTTGGGGACTGTATCCCCGGCGGCTGGCGGCCCTACACAACTTGCGTTGCTGCTGTTATACCCCCTAATCTGCGGCCTCTCGGCGCAGGGCCAGGAACTGCCCACCAACGGGGTGAATGGCTACAGCCTGCACCCACCTTATTTTAACCTGGCAGAAGGGACCAAAATCACAGCGACAGCGACCTGTGGAGAGGGGGACAATGGAAGGTCGATACACGATTTGTATTGCAAGCTGGTCGGGGGGCCAGTGTCAGGGGACCCGAGTCACCAGAGCCAAACCATCCAGGTAAGAACTTGAGCTACATTTTATTCAACCTGTTTTTGTTATTATAGGTTATTCTACTGGGCACAGCACCTCATTTCAACGTGGATCAATGGTGTACAACACACCCTAGCAGCCCCCGTAAGGCGGGTGGCCCCACGGCCTCTGGCGGCTCCCAAGCCAAAATAAGGTCATTCGGCCCCCACCCTTTCCCCAGATAACATAAGAACAGGTCATACACCAATTGCCAAAATGTTTAGAATTACAGGGAAATAAGCTGTAAAAATGATAAATGTTCACTCGGCCTCATGGCAAAATGTGTAGAACAGCAAGAAATGTGTTTTAAAAATTCAAAATTCTCTCAGAGAATTCCATTTGCTCTGTTAAATATACCCACTTTGCTAGCAACAGTGAATATATGTAGTTATTAAGAGAACTCTCTCAATGATCGTTGTCATGATAGCACATTGGTTGAAGTCAGTGACACATTTTAAAGCTTGGTTAAAACTCTGGATGGGAGACCAATTGAATAGCTGTAGTTAGATCAACTCTCCAGTAGGTTGTGCTACCCAGCCTGAAGTTTTTCTTTTCTTCTGAATGTGGATAATACAGATACATAATGTTGAAAATCTGATGTTGTTTCAAAGGTACAAATTCAACATATTTTATACAAGGTTTATCTGTGTTGGAAATTGGTTAGAATGAAGACATAATCCTGTTGTTGAAACAACAGTTGATTGCTTTTTTTCAAATCCAAGTTATTTTCCACGTCACAATACGTTGACAAATGATGTTGAAACAACATTGATTAAACCAGTTTGTGCCCAGTGGGATTTTGCCTGCTTGGATAAAAGAAGGCTTGTTTTTTTTAAATGAACTTAATTCCTATAACTAACTAAAAAGTTGTTAATCAATCAAAATGTATTTATAAAGCCCTTTCTACATCAGCCGATGTCACAAAGTGCTGTACAGAAACCCAGGCTAAAACCCCAAACAGCAAGCAATGCAGGTGTAGAAGCACGGTGGCTAGGAAAAACTCCCTAGAAAGGCCAGAACCTAGGAAGAAACCTAGAGAGGAACCAGGCTGTGAGGGGTGGGCCAGTCCTCTTCTGCCTGTGCCGGGTGGAGATTATAACAGAACATGGCCAAGATGTTCAAACGTTCATAGATGACCAGCATGGTCAAATAATAATAATCACAGTGGTTGTAGAGGGTGCAACAGAACAGCACCTCAGGAGTAAATGTCAGTTGGCTTTTCATAGCCAATCATTCAGAGTTAGAGACAGCAGGTGTAGTAGAGGGAGAGAGTCGAAAACAGCAGGTCTGGGACAGGTAGCACGTCTAGTGAACAGGTCAGGGTTCCATAGCTGCAGGCAGAACAGCTGAAACTGGAACAGCAGCACAACCAGGTGGACTGGGGACAGGCCAGGTAGTCCTGAGGCATGGTCCTAGGGCTCAGGTCCTCCGAGAGAGAGAGAGAGAGAATTAGAAAGAGAGAATTAGAGAGAGCATACTTAAATTCACACAGGACACCGGATAAGACAGGAGAAATACTCCAGATATAACAGACTGACCCTAGCCCCCCGACACATAAACTACTGCAGCATAAATACTGGAGGCTGAGACAGGAGGGGTTGGGAGACACTGTGGCCCCGTCTGACGATACCCCCGGACAGGGCCAAACAGGCAGGATATAACCCCACCCACTTTGACAAAGCACAGCCCCCAACACCACTGTTCGTCTTATTATTAAAAACATTTCTAGAACTTTCTTCCCCTCCTGTTTTGACATTCCTGGGGGTGAGTGACCTGTGCCGTGTGCGCTGTGAACCAAGCAACTGCTGAGTTGTTGCCTAGATATTTGTACTACTTCAGAATTTCAGTTAAACTCCTTGACGAGCAGCACCCTCCGTAGCTGAGGAACGCTCAACTTCCGTTCTCTTATATATCGAGGGGCGGAGCTGAGTTTTGATAACTGGTCGTTTGATCTGCCTAGCAACAACATTGAGTCTGTCAATACTAAAAAAATTAAAAAAATTCTGAAAATGCTTACCTTGTACCTACGTCTGTCCGATACAACTGCGGTTCTTCTGAAATTCATACTCTTAATTTAAAAAAACTTTGATCAAAAAACACTTTTTTCCTCAATTGTGTTTCTTAACTACATATGAGCTTTTGAATTGAATCTTAGTTTACATAGTATGTCAAAGCCACTACAGATGACATCTCTTAATTTGATCATCCTGTTGTTGCAGGAAATTTCCCGTACAGCAGGAAATGAAAACTTGTAATATATTCAAGTTTTTTAAAAGTATTTTAAAGTTTGTCATTTCTATTAAAAAATGTCAGACTTTGCCTCCCGGGTGGCGCAGTGGTGAAGGGGCGCTGTACTGCAGCGCCAGCTGTGCCACCAGAGACTCTGGGTTTGAGCGCCGAGGCTCTGTCGTAACCGGCCGCGACCGGGAGGTCCGTGGGGCGACGCACAATTGGCCTAGCGTCGTCCGGGTTAGGGAGGGTTTGGCCGGTAGGGATATCCTTGTCTCATCGCGCACCAGCGACTCCTGTGGCGGGCCGGGCACAGTGCGCGCTAACCAAGGTTGCCAGGTGCACGGTGTTTCCTCCGACACATTGGTGCGGCTGGCTTCCGGGTTGGATGTGTGCTGTGTTAAGAAGCAGTGCGGCTTGGTTGGGTTGTGTTTCGGAGGACGCATGACTTTCAACCTTCGTCTCTCCCAAGCCCATAAGGGAGTTGTAGCGATGAGACAAGACAGTAATTACTTACAATTGGACACCACGAAATTGGGGAGAAAAAGGGCAAAAAAAAAAAAATGTCAGACTTGATTTTCCCTAACGGAAAATGTATCAACCCCTACAAAAATGTTTTCATTAATTATAACCCACATTATAATCCTGTTGCTGAGATACGGCATCGGTACAACTCCAGGTGATCAACACACAAAAGTCGGTGGTTTTATTTAATGAAAGAGTTAAAAGTTAAAAGTATTAAAAGTAAGAATTAAAAGTATGAATTTCGGCAGCCTGTGGAAGAACCGCATAGGTACAGGACAGACGTAGGTACAGGACAGACGTAGGTACAGGACAGACATAGGTACAGGACAGACGTAGGTACAAGGTAAGCGTTTTCAGAATTTTACATTTTTTAGTATTGACTGACTCAATGTTGTTGCTAGGCAGATTACACGACCAGTTATGAAAACTCAACTCCGCCTGGATAGAAGAGAACAGTACTGAGACTTCCTCAGCTACGGGGCTGTTGTTGGATAGAAGAGAACAGTACTGAGAGTTCCTTAGCTACGGGGCTGTTGTTGGATAGAAGAGAACAGTACTGAGAGTTCCTCAGCTACGGGGCTGTTGTTGCTTTTAATTTCACGTGATGGCTTAACCACTAGATGGATTATGTAGCTATATCACTTCTAACCCCCCCCCCCCCCCCCCCATACACAAACATACACACACATACACACACACACACACACACACAAACATGCCCTCACACACACAAACATGCCCTCACACACACAAACATGCCCTCACACACACATGCCCACACACACACACACACACACACAAACATGCCCTCACACACATGCCCACACACACACACACACACACACGGACACATACACACACGGACACATACACACCTCCCCCGCTCCTCGTTCCGGTCTCCTTCATTCGTTTTTTGTCTCTGCGAGATACGTGTGTTATTGTCAACCTTTGTGTTGTCTTTAGGGTCAAACCCACCACTATGTTTAACAGACATTCATCTGGAAAGTCCACACCTGCATACTGTCCTACATGTGCTAATTAGAGTTGATTGATTTATGTTCTTCACTTTTTTTAGTTTTGTATCTATTATCTTATTTTATTCTTATTTATTGTTGTTGTTTATACACCTTGTGGGTGGGGGGGGGCAATGGTAAAAAAAAAAATGGGAGAAAACTATTTGAGGGAGTAGAAATGGGAGGAGACTATTTGAGGGAGTAAAAATGGGAGGAGACAATTTCAGGGAGTAAAAATGGGAGGAGACTATTTGAGGGAGTAAAAATGGGAGGAGACTATTTCAGGGAGTAGAAATGGGAGGAGACTATTTGAGGGAGTAAAAATGGGAGGAGACTATTTGAGGGAGTAAAAATGGGAGGAGACTATTTGAGGGAGTAAAAATGGGAGGAGACAATTTCAGGGAGTAAAAATGGGAGGAGACTATTTGAGGGAGTAAAAATGGGACTAGACTATTTCAGGGAGTAGAAATGGGAGGAGACTATTTGAGGGAGTAAAAATGGGAGGAGACTATTTGAGGGAGTAAAAATGGGAGGAGACTATTTGAGGGAGTAAAATGGGAGGAGACTATTTGAGGGAGTAAAAATGGGAGGAGACTATTTGAGGGAGTAAAATGGGAGGAGACTATTTGAGGGAAAAATGGGAGGAGACTATTTGAGGGAGTAAAATGGGAGGAGACTATTTGAGGGAGTAAAAATGGGAGGAGACTATTTGAGGGAGTAAAAATGGGAGGAGACTATTTGAGGGCGTAAAATGGGAGGAGACTATTTGAGGGAGTAAAATGGGAGGAGACTATTTGAGGGAGTAAAAATGGGAGGAGACTATTTGAGGGAGTAAAAATGGGAGGAGACTATTTGAAGGAGTAAAAATGGGAGGAGACTATTTGAGGGAGTAAAATGGGAGGAGACTATTTGAGGGAGTAAAATGGGAGGAGACTATTTGAAGGAGTAAAAATGGGAGGAGACTATTTGAGGGAGTAAAATGGGAGGAGACTATTTGAGGGAGTAAAATGGGAGTAGACTATTTGAGGGAGTAAAATGGGAGGAGACTATTTGAGGGAGTAAAATGGGAGGAGACTATTTGAAGGAGTAAAAATGGGAGGAGACTATTTGCTCTCTCACCTCTATACAACTGCTCTCTCATCTCTATACAACTGCTCTCTCATCTCTATACAACTGCTCTCTCATCTCTATACAACTGCTCTCTCATCTCTATACAACTGCTCTCTCATCTCTATACAACTGCTCTCTCATCTCTATACAACTGCTCTCTCATCTCTATACAACTGCTCTCTCATCTCTATACAACTGCTCTCTCATCTCTATACAACTGCTCTCTCATCTCTATACGACTGCTCTCTCATCTCTATACAACTGCTCTCTCATCTCTATACAACTGCTCTCTCACCTCTATACAACTGCTCTCTCTTGCTAAAACAAAAGTATGTTTACACCTATGCAGTACCTTTAGTACCTTGAGCAATAATACTAATAAACCTCTACTATAGTAAAGAAAACATTTATGACAGGTGTGTTGTAATAGAAACGAGTGGTGTCCACTGATTAAACACAGTCTTTCTACACTGTGAAGAGGGGAAAACCCAGAAATTCACAAAGTTTGTGATGAATGACAGGTTGTTTCTTCGTGCAAAATAGATTTATTTATTTAAAATCCAATTAAGCTGTTTTATTTGAGGGGTTTAAGTGAAGGCAGGTCTTTTTTTTTTACCCTTAGGACAAAGGGGAGTATATAGAATGTTAAGACTACACAAGGGTTAATTAAAAACAGCAGGTGAGCTGAGTGGGGGTCGAGAGGGGGGGTTCACTGGAATCCACCCCTCCTCACACAGAGGCACACCCTGTACAGATTACGGCCTCGGTGCTTATTGCCATGGTTTCAACATGAGATCAGCCCCTTCGTCTGTCTGACTCTCTCTCTCTCTCTCTCTCTCTCTCTCTCCCTTCCATCGCTCTCTCTCTCTCTCTTTCTCCCTCCCTAAACCCTTAAGTCACTGAACTCACTGGTCTGTGCATCCTCAGGGTAAATACCATGATACCTGCACCAGGGGTCTATTCCATGAGCTCCTGAGTGGTGCAGTGGTCTACGGCACTCAGTGCTAGAGGTGTCACTACAGTACCTGGTTAGAATCCAGGCCGGTCACAATCCGGCCATGATTGGGAGTCCCATAGGGTGGCGCACAATTAGCCTGGATTTGACCGAGTAGGCCGTCATTGTAAATAAGAATTTGTTCTTAATTGACTTGCCTGGTTAAATAAAAAAAACACCAATGTTATCATACAGAGTATACTATACTACAATATATTATATTATACTATACTACAATATATTATATTATACTATACTACAATATATTATATTATACTATACTACAATATATTATATTATACTATATTACAATATATTATATTATACTATACTACAATATATTATATTATACTATACTACAATATATTATATTATACTATACTACAATATATTATATTATACTATACTACAATATATTATATTATACTATACTACTATATATTATACTATACTACAATATATGATACTATATTAAACAATACTATGCTAAAATACAATATATTATACTATACTACAATATATTTTACTATACTAAACTACAATATACTATACTACAATATATTCTACTATATTATCCTACAATATATTATACGATACTATACTACAATATATTTTACTATAATATACTACAATATATTATACTATATAACAGTGTACTATACCATACTATACTATACTAGAATATATTGTACTATACTAGAATATATTATACTAACCAATATTATACTATACTACAATATATTATATTATACTGCAATATATTATACTATACTACAATATATTATATTATACTAAACTACAATATATTATACTATACAATATTATACTATACTATACTACAATATATTATACTATACTATATTATACTATACTACAATATATTATACTATATTATACTGTACTAAAATGAATTATACTATACTATATTATACTATACTACAATATATTATACTGTACTATATTATACGATACTATACTACAATATATTATACTATACTACAATATATTATACTATACTATATTATACGATACTACAATGTATTATACTATACCAAAATATTTTATACTGCATTATACTATACTATACTACTATATATTATACTATACTATATTGTACTATACTATACAAAACTACAATATATTATACTATACTATATTATATGGTACTATATTATATGGTACTATACTATTTTAAACTATACTATACTATTCTAAACTACAATATACTATACTATAATGTATTACACTATACTACAGTGTATTACACTATACTATATTGTACTATACTATATTATATGGTACTATACTATACTATCTACCCTGATGAAGACAGCTTGGCTGTCCAAACGTTGGTAATTAAATTTTTGCATCTGAGCTCCTAGAGGTGTGTGGCTCTCTTTTATTTTATTTTCAAGTTTTCTACTCCGCTAGCCAGCACCTCGTCTTAATAGGTGTTCTACTCCGCTAGCCAGCACCTCGTCTTAATAGGTGTTCTACTCCGTTAGCCAGCACCTCGTCTTAATAGGTGTTCTACTCCGCTAGCCAGCACCTCGTCTTAATAGGTGTTCTACTCCGCTAGCCAGCACCTCGTCTAAACAGGTGTTCTACTCCGCTAGCCAGCACCTCGTCTAAACAGGTGTTCTACTCCGCTAGCCAGCACCTCGTCTAAACAGGTGTTCTACTCCGCTAGCCAGCACCTCGTCTTAATAGGTGTTCTACTCCGCTAGCCAGCACCTCGTCTAAACAGGTGTTCTACTCCGCTAGCCAGCACCTCGTCTTAACAGGTGTTCTACTCCGCTAGCCAGCACCTCGTCTTAACAGGTGTTCTACTCCGCTAGCCAGCACCTCGTCTTAATAGGTGTTCTACTCCGCTAGCCAGCACCTCGTCTTAACAGGTGTTCTACTCCGTTAGCCAGCACCTCGTCTTAATAGGTGTTCTACTCCGTTAGCCAGCACCTCATCTAAACAGGTGTTCTACTCCGTTAGCCAGCACCTCGTCTAACAGGTGTTCTACTCCGCTAGCCAGCACCTCGTCTTAATAGGTGTTCTACTCCGCTAGCCAGCACCTCGTCTAAACAGGTGTTCTACTCCGTTAGCCAGCACCTCGTCTAAACAGGTGTTCTACTCCGTTAGCCAGCACCTCGTCTTAACAGGTGTTCTACTCCGTTAGCCAGCACCTCGTCTAAACAGGTGTTCTACTCCGTTAGCCAGCACCTCGTCTAAACAGGTGTTCTACTCCGTTAGCCAGCACCTCGTCTAAACAGGTGTTCTACTCCGTTAGCCAGCACCTCGTCTTAACAGGTGTTCTACTCCGCTAGCCAGCACCTCGTCTTAATAGGTGTTCTACTCCGTTAGCCAGCACCTCGTCTTAATAGGTGTTCTACTCCGCTAGCCAGCACCTCGTCTTAACAAGTGTTCTACTCCGCTAGCCAGCACCTCGTCTTAACAGGTGTTCTACTCCGCTAGCCAGCACCTCGTCTTAACAGGTGTTCTACTCCGCTAGCCAGCACCTCGTCTTAATAGGTGTTCTACTCCGCTAGCCAGCACCTCGTCTTAACAGGTGTTCTACTCCGCTAGCCAGCACCTCGTCTTAATAGGTGTTCTACTCCGTTAGCCAGCACCTCGTCTAAACAGGTGTTCTACTCCGTTAGCCAGCACCTCGTCTAAACAGGTGTTCTACTCCGCTAGCCAGCACCTCGTCTTAATAGGTGTTCTACTCCGCTAGCCAGCACCTCGTCTAAACAGGTGTTCTACTCCGTTAGCCAGCACCTCGTCTAAACAGGTGTTCTACTCCGTTAGCCAGCACCTCGTCTAAACAGGTGTTCTACTCCGTTAGCCAGCACCTCGTCTAAACAGGTGTTCTACTCCGTTAGCCAGCACCTCGTCTAAACAGGTGTTCTACTCCGTTAGCCAGCACCTCGTCTAAACAGGTGTTCTACTCCGTTAGCCAGCACCTCGTCTTAACAGGTGTTCTACTCCGCTAGCCAGCACCTCGTCTTAATAGGTGTTCTACTCCGTTAGCCAGCACCTCGTCTTAATAGGTGTTCTACTCCGCTAGCCAGCACCTCGTCTTAACAAGTGTTCTACTCCGCTAGCCAGCACCTCGTCTTAACAGGTGTTCTACTCCGCTAGCCAGCACCTCGTCTTAACATGTGTTCTACTCCGCTAGCCAGCACCTCGTCTTAATAGGTGTTCTACTCCGTTAGCCAGCACCTCGTCTTAACATGTGTTCTACTCCGCTAGCCAGCACCTCGTCTTAACAGGTGTTCTACTCCGCTAGCCAGCACCTCGTCTTAACAGGTGTTCTACTCCGTTAGCCAGCACCTCGTCTTAATAGGTGTTCTACTCCGTTAGCCAGCACCTCGTCTAAACAGGTGTTCTACTCCGCTAGCCAGCACCTCGTCTTAATAGGTGTTCTACTCCGCTAGCCAGCACCTCGTCTTAATAGGTGTTCTACTCCGTTAGCCAGCACCTCGTCTTAACAGGTGTTCTACTCCGTTAGCCAGCACCTCGTCTTAATAGGTGTTCTACTCCGCTAGCCAGCACCTCGTCTTAGTAGGTGTTCTACTCCGCTAGCCAGCACCTCGTCTAAACAGGTGTTCTACTCCGCTAGCCAGCACCTCGTCTTAATAGGTGTTCTACTCCGCTAGCCAGCACCTCGTCTAAACAGGTGTTCTACTCCGCTAGCCAGCACCTCGTCTTAACAGGTGTTCTACTCCGCTAGCCAGCACCTCGTCTTAACAGGTGTTCTACTCCGCTAGCCAGCACCTCGTCTTAATAGGTGTTCTACTCCGCTAGCCAGCACCTCGTCTAAACAGGTGTTCTACTCCGCTAGCCAGCACCTCGTCTTAATAGGTGTTCTACTCCGTTAGCCAGCACCTCGTCTAAACAGGTGTTCTACTCCGTTAGCCAGCACCTCGTCTAAACAGGTGTTCTACTCCGTTAGCCAGCACCTCGTCTAAACAGGTGTTCTACTCCGCTAGCCAGCACCTCGTCTTAATAGGTGTTCTACTCCGCTAGCCAGCACCTCGTCTTAATAGGTGTTCTACTCCGTTAGCCAGCACCTCGTCTTAATAGGTGTTCTACTCCGCTAGCCAGCACCTCGTCTTAACAAGTGTTCTACTCCGCTAGCCAGCACCTCGTCTTAACAGGTGTTCTACTCCGCTAGCCAGCACCTCGTCTTAACATGTGTTCTACTCCGCTAGCCAGCACCTCGTCTTAATAGGTGTTCTACTCCGTTAGCCAGCACCTCGTCTTAACATGTGTTCTACTCCGCTAGCCAGCACCTCGTCTTAACAGGTGTTCTACTCCGCTAGCCAGCACCTCGTCTTAACAGGTGTTCTACTCCGTTAGCCAGCACCTCGTCTTAATAGGTGTTCTACTCCGTTAGCCAGCACCTCGTCTAAACAGGTGTTCTACTCCGCTAGCCAGCACCTCGTCTTAATAGGTGTTCTACTCCGCTAGCCAGCACCTCGTCTTAATAGGTGTTCTACTCCGCTAGCCAGCACCTCGTCTTAACAGGTGTTCTACTCCGTTAGCCAGCACCTCGTCTTAATAGGTGTTCTACTCCGCTAGCCAGCACCTCGTCTTAGTAGGTGTTCTACTCCGCTAGCCAGCACCTCGTCTAAACAGGTGTTCTACTCCGCTAGCCAGCACCTCGTCTTAATAGGTGTTCTACTCCGCTAGCCAGCACCTCGTCTAAACAGGTGTTCTACTCCGCTAGCCAGCACCTCGTCTTAACAGGTGTTCTACTCCGCTAGCCAGCACCTCGTCTTAACAGGTGTTCTACTCCGCTAGCCAGCACCTCGTCTTAATAGGTGTTCTACTCCGCTAGCCAGCACCTCGTCTAAACAGGTGTTCTACTCCGTTAGCCAGCACCTCGTCTAAACAGGTGTTCTACTCCGTTAGCCAGCACCTCGTCTAAACAGGTGTTCTACTCCGTTAGCCAGCACCTCGTCTAAACAGGTGTTCTACTCCGCTAGCCAGCACCTCGTCTTAATAGGTGTTCTACTCCGCTAGCCAGCACCTCGTCTAAACAGGTGTTCTACTCCGTTAGCCAGCACCTCGTCTAAACAGGTGTTCTACTCCGTTAGCCAGCACCTCGTCTAAACAGGTGTTCTACTCCGTTAGCCAGCACCTCGTCTAAACAGGTGTTCTACTCCGTTAGCCAGCACCTCGTCTAAACAGGTGTTCTACTCCGTTAGCCAGCACCTCGTCTTAACAGGTGTTCTACTCCGCTAGCCAGCACCTCGTCTTAATAGGTGTTCTACTCCGTTAGCCAGCACCTCGTCTTAATAGGTGTTCTACTCCGCTAGCCAGCACCTCGTCTTAACAAATGTTCTACTCCGCTAGCCAGCACCTCGTCTTAACAGGTGTTCTACTCCGCTAGCCAGCACCTCGTCTTAACATGTGTTCTACTCCGCTAGCCAGCACCTCGTCTTAATAGGTGTTCTACTCCGTTAGCCAGCACCTCGTCTTAACATGTGTTCTACTCCGCTAGCCAGCACCTCGTCTTAACAGGTGTTCTACTCCGCTAGCCAGCACCTCGTCTTAACAGGTGTTCTACTCCGTTAGCCAGCACCTCGTCTTAATAGGTGTTCTACTCCGTTAGCCAGCACCTCGTCTAAACAGGTGTTCTACTCCGCTAGCCAGCACCTCGTCTTAATAGGTGTTCTACTCCGCTAGCCAGCACCTCGTCTTAATAGGTGTTCTACTCCGTTAGCCAGCACCTCGTCTTAACAGGTGTTCTACTCCGTTAGCCAGCACCTCGTCTTAATAGGTGTTCTACTCCGCTAGCCAGCACCTCGTCTTAACAGGTGTTCTACTCCGCTAGCCAGCACCTCGTCTTAACATGTGTTCTACTCCGCTAGCCAGCACCTCGTCTTAATAGGTGTTCTACTCCGTTAGCCAGCACCTCGTCTTAACATGTGTTCTACTCCGCTAGCCAGCACCTCGTCTTAACAGGTGTTCTACTCCGCTAGCCAGCACCTCGTCTTAACAGGTGTTCTACTCCGTTAGCCAGCACCTCGTCTTAATAGGTGTTCTACTCCGTTAGCCAGCACCTCGTCTAAACAGGTGTTCTACTCCGCTAGCCAGCACCTCGTCTTAATAGGTGTTCTACTCCGCTAGCCAGCACCTCGTCTTAATAGGTGTTCTACTCCGTTAGCCAGCACCTCGTCTTAACAGGTGTTCTACTCCGTTAGCCAGCACCTCGTCTTAATAGGTGTTCTACTCTGCTAGCCAGCACCTCGTCTTAACAGGTGTTCTACTCCGCTAGCCAGCACCTCGTCTTAACATGTGTTCTACTCCGCTAGCCAGCACCTCGTCTTAATAGGTGTTCTACTCCGTTAGCCAGCACCTCGTCTTAACATGTGTTCTACTCCGCTAGCCAGCACCTCGTCTTAACAGGTGTTCTACTCCGCTAGCCAGCACCTCGTCTTAACAGGTGTTCTACTCCGTTAGCCAGCACCTCGTCTTAATAGGTGTTCTACTCCGTTAGCCAGCACCTCGTCTAAACAGGTGTTCTACTCCGCTAGCCAGCACCTCGTCTTAATAGGTGTTCTACTCCGCTAGCCAGCACCTCGTCTTAATAGGTGTTCTACTCCGTTAGCCAGCACCTCGTCTTAACAGGTGTTCTACTCCGTTAGCCAGCACCTCGTCTTAATAGGTGTTCTACTCCGCTAGCCAGCACCTCGTCTTAACATGTGTGCGTTTCTTTTTCTTCTAGACTATACTATCTATAACATACTATTTGTTGTGTTCCTCAGGGTCAGTACTGTGATACGTGCGCCATAGGGGACAGTGACAGAGCCCATCCCATCTCCAATGCCATCGACGGGACAGAGCGGTGGTGGCAGAGCCCTCCTCTCTCCCGCAGTACAGAGTTCAACCAGGTCAACGTTACCCTGGACCTGGGACAGGTAGGACTTTATACTTTGCATGTATACACACACACACACACACACACACACACACACACACACACACACACACACACACACACACACAGACACACACACAGACACACACACACACAGACACAGACACACACACATACACAGACACACACACAGACACAGACACACACACACACACACACACACACACACACACACACACACACACACACACACACACAGAGACAAAGACACACACAGACACACACACACACACACACACACACACAGAGACAAAGACACACACAGACACACACACACACAAACTGTTTGAATCATGTCTGTGAGTATAACAGAACTTATGTAGCAGCAAAACCCTGAGGACAAACCGTTCAGGATTTTTTTGTTTTTTTGCCTCTCTCTGTTCCCTGACATGTTATTGCCAAGCGATATTTCTTAGGAACCTGTTTTCAGTTCCTACCGCTTCCACTGGATGTCACCAGTCTTTGGAATTTGGTTGAGGTTATTCCTTTGTGCAATGAAGAAGTACGGCCAACTCGGAACTGGGGACACTTTTGTGAGTTGCACAAGACGTGAAAAGTGGCGCTGGTTTGTTTTCTTTCCTGTATTGAACACAGATATCTTCAATTTGATCGATTATTAACGTTTAAAAATACCTAAAGTTGTATTACAAAAGTAGTTTTGGGGGGGGGGGGAGCAGGGGGGGGGTTTAACATCAGGCTGGGAAATGTTAGTTTTGTTGAGGTGAATGTTCATCGTCATTAGTCTGGTTGGTTCTTCTATTAGCAGGGCTGATCACAACATTTTGTTAGCATGTTGTGTAGCATCGTGGATTATTTTGCCTGCAGCTACTCCGAAAAGCCAGTGACGTGTCTGATTATCAATCGATGAGATGTTTCACAAAACAAAAACAAAAAGTCTAAGCATATCATTTTGCTATTGATTCGAGCGCGTCTAGGAAACTCCAAAAGGCCACGGATGTTTTTGAAATATGAACACGAAACTCCCATCCTTTTGAAAATATAGATTGTTCATATTTTCTGTGCGTATCTGGATGAATGACAGTCCCAATTGAACACCCTACGCCTGCCCCCTACTAGTATCTAGGTCCAGACGTAGCTCATAGCAGGAAGGGCTCCCAGGTGGTACAACAGGTATCATTTCTAGGTCAGATGTAGAGTTATGACCCACTGGTGCAACAGGTGTTGATTCACTCAGTCTCTTTATGTCTCTGTCTCTCCTCTTAGACACACACACGCACATGCACACGCAGACGCACGCACACACACACACACACTTTATGTCTCTGTCTCTCCTCTTAGACACACACACACACGCACACACACACACACACACACACACACACTTTATGTCTCTGTCTCTCCTCTTAGACACACACACACACACACGCACACACACACTCACACTCACACACATACACTGGGACACACACACACACACTGGGACACACACACACCCTGAGGGACACACACACACACACACACACACTGGGTCACACACACACCCTGAGGGACACACACACACACACATACACTGGGACACACACACATCCTGAGGGACACACACACACACACACACACATACACTGGGACACACACACACACACACACACTGGGTCACACACACACACTGGGACACACTTCTCCCATCCCCCCAGCTCCACATCTGTCCTGTCTCTCTCATGTCTGTGTGTTTTCACTGTAAGGTAATGTTGGACTGTACCACCTGTCACCTGATACAGCAGACAGAGTTCCCATTGGACAAAAACGGGTTGAATCACCGTTGTTTCCACCAATCAATGTGGAAAACTGATTGGATTTGCAAAGTGGGAGAAGAGCAGAGAGAGAGGAGCAGAGAGAGAGGAGCAGAGAGAGAGGGAGAAGAGCAGAGAGAGAGGAGCAGAGGGAGAGGAGCAGAGAGAGAGGAGCAGAGAGAGGAGCAGAGAGAGAGGGAGAAGAGCAGAGAGAGAGGAGCAGAGAGAGGAGCAGAGAGAGAGGGAGAAGAGCAGAGAGAGGAGCAGAGAGAGGAGCAGAGGGAGAAGAGCAGAGAGAGGAGCAGAGAGAGGAGCAGAGAGACAGGAGCAGAGAGAGAGGAGCAGAGAGAGGAGCAGAGAGAGGAGCAGAGAGAGGAGCAGAGGGAGAAGAGCAGAGAGAGAGGAGCAGAGAGAGGAGCAGAGAGAGGAGCAGAGAGACAGGAGCAGAGAGAGAGGAGCAGAGAGAGGAGCAGAGAGAGGAGCAGAGAGAGGAGCAGAGAGAGAGGCATTGAGAGAGGAGCAGAGGGAGAGGAGCAGAGGGAGAGGCGCAGAGGGAGAGGCGCAGAGGGAGAGGAGCAGAGAGAGGAGCAGAGAGAGGAGCAGGGAGAGGAGCAGAGAGAGGAGCAGAGAGAGGAGCAGAGAGAGGAGCAGAGAGAGAGGAGCAGAGAGAGAGGAGCAGAGAGAGAGGAGCAGAGAGAGGAGCAGAGAGAGAGGAGCAGAGAGAGAGGAGCAGAGAGAGGAGCAGAGAGAGGAGCAGAGAGAGAGGAGCAGAGAGAGAGGAGCAGAGAGAGAGGAGCAGAGAGAGAGGAGCAGAGAGAGAGGAGCAGAGAGAGAGGCATTGAGAGAGGAGCAGAGAGAGGAGCAGAGAGAGAGGAGCAGAGAGAGGAGCAGAGAGGAGCAGAGAGAGAGGAGCAGAGAGAGGAGCAGAGAGAGGAGCAGAGAGAGAGGGAGAGGAGCAGAGAGACAGGAGCAGAGAGACAGGAGCAGAGAGAGGAGCAGAGACAGAAGAGCAGAGAGAGAGGAGCAGAGGGAGAGGAGCAGAGAGAGAGGAGCAGAGAGACAGGAGCAGAGACAGGAGCAGAGAGAGGAGCAGAGAGAGGAGCAGAGAGAGAGGAGCAGAGGGAGAGGAGCAGAGGGAGAGGAGCAGAGGGAGAGGAGCAGAGACAGGAGCAGAGGGAGAGGAGCAGAGGGAGAGGATCAGAGGGAGAGGATCAGAGGGAGAGGATCAGAGAGAGGAGCAGAGAGAGAGGAGCAGAGAGAGGAGCAGAGAGAGAGGAGCAGAGAGAGAGGAGCAGAGAGAGAGGAGCAGAGAGAGAGGAGCACACACATGGACACACAGGACTGGGGCGGTGATTAAACCAGCGTTGTTGAGTCTTGGTGTCGCTCATCATTTCACCGTTCTGACGTTATTTATGTTAATGTCCCGGTGGCTGTTTCTGTTTGCCGGTGTTGTTGAGTAAAGACAAGGTCTCGCTACGCTCTGCAACAACACTGTAATCATTACATCGCTGTAATCAATAGGCTGGTTCTCTCTGATTGCAGATTAACATTAAAATTGATCACAACTCGAATGAAGTGTTAGAAACAGTAACAACAGGATCCATTCAGTCATATCTTTTCACAGTCTGACGGTGTCCACTCTGTATCATAGTCCACTCTGTATCATAGTCCACTCTGTCTCATTGTCCACTTTGTCTCATTGTCCACCTTGTCTCATTGTCCACTTTGTCTCATTGTCCACTCTGTCTCATTGTCCACTTTGTCTCATTGTCCACTTTGTCTCATTGTCCACTCTGTCTCATTGTCCACTTTGTCTCATTGTCCACTTTGTCTCATTGTCCACTTTGTCTCATTGTCCACTCTGTCTCATTAAACCATCTCTAATCTGTTCAAAAAACCCTTCTAAAGAGTCTTTGATGTGTTCTTCTCCTTTCAACACCCTCAACTGTTTTAGTCTAGTCGCTTTTCTCGTTTCAATGGTCGCCGCGGTGCCACGCATTGAGATGGTGTCCCTCTCAGAGCTTTGCATTCTGCTGAGACAGACGGTGTCCCTCTCAGAGCATTGTATTCTGCTGAGACAGACGGTGTCCCTCTCAGAGCATTGCATTCTGCTGAGACAGACGGTGTCCCTCTCAGAGCATTGCATTCTGCTGAGACAGACGGTGTCCCTCTCAGAGCATTGCATTCTGCTGAGACAGACGGTGTCCCTCTCAGAGCATTGCATTCTGCTGAGACAGACGGTGTCCTTCTCAGAGCATTGTATTCTGCTGAGACAGACGGTGTCCCTCTCTAGGCTGTCTCTCTTCCGTCCCTCAAATGCAGGAATGAAGGTGGGCTAGGAGGAAGGGGCTTGGTGCCTGTCGAGTGCAGGCGGGTGTGTGCGCGTGCGAGTTTGTGTGTGCGGTTGAGTGTGTCAGTGATTATTTGTTGAGTTAGAAGCACCCACGTGAGAGACAGGTCAAGCGAGACAGGGAAAGAGAGAGAGACAGGGAGAGAGAGAGACAGGTCAAGTGAGACAGGGCAAGAGAGAGACAAGAAGAGAGAGACAGGGAGAGAGAGACAGGTCAAGCGAGACAGGGCAAGAGAGAGACAAGAAGAGAGAGAGACAGGTCAAGTGAGAGGGCAAGAGAGAGACAGGGAGAGAAAGACAGAGAGAGAGAGGGAGAGATAAAGGTAGAGAGAAAAGGAGAGAGAGAGACAGGGAGAGAGAGGACAGCAACACATGAGAGAAGAAAAAGATAATGACTTGACACATTGGAAAGAATTAACAAAAAAACTGAGCAAACTAGAATACTATTTGTCCCTAAACAGAGAGAACACAGTGGCAGAATACCTGACCACTGTGACTGACCCAAACTTAAGGAAAGCTTTGACTATGTACAGACTCAGTGAGCATAGCCTTGCTATTGAGAAAGGCCGCCGTAGGCAGACATGGTTCTCAAGAGAAGACAGGCTATGTGCTCACTGCCCACAAAATGAGGTGGAAACTGAGCTGCACTTCCTAACCTCCTGCCCAATGTATGACCATATTAGAGAGACATATTTCCCTCAGATTACACAGATCCACAAAGAATTAGAAAACAAACCTGATTTGGATAAACTCTCATATCTACTGGGTAAAATATCACAGTGTGCCATCACAGCAGCAAGATGTGTGACCAGTGAAGAACAAACACCATTTATGTTTATTTATTTTCCCTTTTGTACTTTAAGTATTTGTATATAATTATGTAAATAGACATAATATAACATGTGTAATGTCTTTATTCTTTTGGAACTTCTGTGAGTGTAACGTTTACTGTTAATATTGATTGTTTATGCCACTTTTGTTTATTTTTGACTTCACTTGCTTTGGCAATGTAAACATATCTTTCCCATGCCAGTAAAGACCTTGAATTGAATTTAGAGAGAGAGAGACAGGGAGAGAGAGACAGGTAGAGAAAGACGGGGAAAGAGAGACAGAGACAGACAGAGAGAGACAGAGAGAGACAGAGAGACACAGAGAGACAGAGAGAGAGACAGGTAGAGAAAGACAGGGAGAGAGAGCCAGAGAGAGAGAGAGAGACAGAGAGACGGACAGAGAGACACAGAGAGAGAGACAGGTAGAGAAAGACAGGGATAGAGAGCCAGAGAGCAGAGAGAGAGACAGAGAGACGGACAGAGAGAGACAGAGAGACACAGAGAGAGAGAGACAGGTAGAGAAAGACAGGGAGAGAGAGACAGAGAGAGCAGAGAGAGACAGGTAGAGAAAGACAGGGAGAGAGAGTCAGAGAGCCAGAGACAGAGAGAGCAGAGAGAGAGACAGGTAGAGAAAGACAGGGAGAGAGAGTCAGGTAGAGAAAGACAGGGAGAGAGAGTCAGAGAGCCAGAGACAGAGAGAGCAGAGAGAGAGACAGGTAGAGAAAGACAGGGAGAGAGAGCCAGAGAGAGCCAGAGAGCAGAGAGAGAGAGAGACATGTTGACCCCCCAGAGGATAAGAAAGACATTGGAATGTTAATTCACCTGATTTGTGTCCCAACCTGTGAAGGTACTTACCTAACTCTAACTGCCCAGGGACCACAGTTAAATGACCTCTCTCTTCCTTACCTAACTCTAACTGCCCAGGGACCACAGTTAAATTACCTCTCTCTTCCTTACCTAACTCTAACTGCCCAGGGACCACAGATAAATGACCTCTCTCTTCCTTACCTAACTCTAACTGCCCAGGGACCACAGTTAAATGACCTCTCTCTTCCTTACCTAACTCTAACTGCCCAGGGACCACAGATAAATGACCTCTCTCTTCCTTACCTAACTCTAACTGCCCAGGGACCACAGTTAAATTACCTCTCTCTTCCTTACCTAACTCTAACTGCCCAGGGACCACAGATAAATGACCTCTCTCTTCCTTACCTAACTCTAACTGCCCAGGGACCACAGATAAATGACCTCTCTCTTCCTTACCTAACTCTAACTGCCCAGGGACCACAGTTAAATTACCTCTCTCTTCCTTACCTAACTCTAACTGCCCAGGGACCACAGTTAAGTTTAAAATTCAAAACGTTAAAAAAATTCTCTGATCGTATTTTTTTTTTGTATATAATGTTTCGGCCATCGCTTCCTGTGACCGAAAAGTGCTTCTAGACATCAGAGCAGCGATCACTAACCTCAATTTGGTAGAAGAGTTCTACATCAACTAGTCCGCGGTGCAGGACACACCGATCACTAGGCCCTAATCCCCGAGGCTCAGGAAGAGAAAGAGACACGTCCTTAAGAGAAGCAGTCACCCTGAGAAAACTACATCGGCAAATAGATAAACCACCTCTACCTTCCATTCTATTGGCGAGCGTACAATCACTGGAGAATAAACTGGACGAGCTCCGTTGAAGACTGTCCTATCAGCGGGACCTGAAGTACTGGAATATTCCGTGTTTCTCTGAGTCGTTGCTGAACAAGGACATGGATAATATACAGTCCATCGAGCAGTTTTTTCTTCTGCATCGGCAGAACGGCAGCGACGGGGAAGCTCAATGGGGAAGCTCAATGGGGAGGTCCCTGTCTCTCTGTTAAGAGCTGACAGGAAGTCTCAAGGTTCTAGAATACCTCACAAGGTTCTAGAATACCTCAAGGTTCTAGAATACCTCAAGGTTCTAGAATACCTCAAGGTTCTGCTCTCCAGAGGCTCCTCTCCTGGTGGCCAGTGATTTCAGTTTGACCTATTTTCTACCTGCATGTCATCTGGGCAACTAGAGGTGACAAAACTCTAGAGCCCCTTTACTCCACACAAAGAAATGCATACAAAGCTCTCCCTCGTCCACTACGCCGTTTCTGAAGCTCGTCGGATGTGGTAGGTCTTGCAAACTATCACAAATGATGAAAGAAAACCCTACCGTGAGCTGCCCAGTGACGCAAGCCTACCAGGAGAGCTAAATGCCTTCTATGTTCGCTTCAAGGCAAACAACACTGAACCATGTATAAAGCCATGTTATTACCTTGTACCCCTACACATGGACTCAGTACTGGTACCCTGTGTATAAAGCCATGTTATTGCCTCGTACCCCTACACATTTACAATTCTACACATTTTGACATGTCTTATGTGCGTTCATGTGATACCTGAGCAGTGTTGACATATCAAAATATCACTCGTGAGTAATATATTACTTCTATGAGTAACGGAGTTATTTAACGAGTTTCTGTGTTTAAATACTGAAATACTATTTTGCAGTTACTTAAGTAGCCAGTCTGTTCCTTTCAGAATCACATCTCTACCTGTTTGTTATATTCAGTATTTTAAAGCCTCGTCTCCTGCTACCAGAATTCTGTCTGTAGCTGCCTAAGGCTGCAGTTCTGAACCTCCTGTTCCCTTGTGTCTATTTAGTTTACCCTCCCTTCACATTTATGACTGTCAATCGTAAACGATCGGCCTATTCTTCAAGTTTTACTGGTAAAACGTCCATTGCAGCATCTCTATGCCAACCATCTGATCTCTGTTTCATTCAAATCTGCATTTAAATCTTTTGGAATTAGGCTATGTAGTTTACAGTGTTGTTGGGAATTATGTAGAATACAGTGTTATTATATATATGTATATACAGTGCCTTGCGAAAGTATTCGGCACCCTTGAACTTTGCGACCTTTTGACACATTTCAGGCTTCAAACATAAAGATATAAAACTGTATTTTTTTGTGAAGAATGAACAACAAGTGGGACACAATCATGAAGTGGAACGACATTTATTGGATATTTCAAACTTTTTTAACAAATCAAAAACTGAAAAATTGGGCGTGCAAAATTATTCAGCCCCCTTAAGTTAATACTTTGTAGCGCCACCTTCTGCTGCGATTACAGCTGTAAGTCGCTTGGGGTATGTCTCTCAGTTTTGCACATCGAGAGACTGAAATTTTCCCCATTCCTCCTTGCAAAACAGCTCGAGCTCAGTGAGGTTGGATGGAGAGCATTTGTGAACAGCAGTTTTCAGTTCTTTCCACAGATTCTCGATTGGATTCAGGTCTGGACTTTGACTTGGCCATTCTAACACCTGGATATGTTTATTTTCGAACCATTCCATTGTAGATTTTGCTTTATGTTTTGGATCATTGTCTTGTTGGAAGACAAATCTCCGTCCCAGTCTCAGGTCTTTTGCAGACTCCATCAGGTTTTCTTCCAGAATGGTCCTGTATTTGGCTCCATCCATCTTCCCATCAATTTTAACCATCTTCCCTGTCCCTGCTGAAGAAAAGCAGGCCCAAACCGTGATGCTGCCACCACCATGTTTGACAGTGGGGATGTTGTGTTCAGGGTGATGAGCTGTGTTGCTTTTACTCCAAACATAACGTTTTGCATTGTTGACAAAAAGTTAAATTTTGGTTTCATCTGACCAGAGCACCTTCTTCCACCTGTTTGGTGTGTCTCCCAGGTGGCTTGTGGCAAACTTTAAACGACACTTTTTATGGATATCTTTAAGAAATGGCTTTCTTCTTGCCACTCTTCCATAAAGGCCAGACTTGTGCAATATACGACTGATTGTTGTCCTATGGACAGAGTCTCCCACCTCAGCTGTAGATCTCTGCAGTTCATCCAGAGTGATCATGGGCCTCTTGGCTGCATCTCTGATCAGTCTTCTCCTTGTATGAGCTGAAAGTTTAGAGGGACGGCCAGGTCTTGGTAGATTTGCTGTGGTCTGATACTCCTTCCATTTCAATATTATCGCTTGCACAGTGCTCTTTGGGATGTTTAAAGCTTGGGAAATCTTTTTGTATCCAAATCCGGCCTTAAACTTCTTCACAACAGTATCTCGGACCTGCCTGGTGTGTTCCTTGTTCTTCATGATGCTCTCTGCACTTTTAACGGACCTCTGAGACTATCACAGTGCAGGTGCATTTATACGGAGACTTGATTACACACAGGTGGATTGTATTTATCATCATTAGTCATTTACGTCAACATTGGATCATTCAGAGATCCTCACTGAACTTCTGGAGAGAGTTTGCTGCACTGAAAGTAAAGGGGCTGAATAATTTTGCACGCCCAATTTTTCAGCACTGTAAATATGTAGGCTGCCTGTTGATTGGTTGATCCAGAGCATCTATGGCACAGATCGACTCTCTGTAACATATTTGGTCATTGTGGTACTTCCTGGTAGCCTAGTGGTTAGAGCGTTGGTATCCCCCTTTCCCTTTCTGTTGTACAACTGACTAGGTATCCCCCTTTCTGTTGTACAACTGACTAGGTACCCCCCTTTCTGTTGTACAACTGACTAGGTATCCCCCTTTCTGTTGTACAACTGACTAGGTATCCCCCTTTCTGTTGTACAACTGACTAGGTACCCCCCTTTCCCTTTCTGTTGTACAACTGACTAGGTATCCCTCTTTCCTTTCTGTTGTACAACTGACTAGGTATCCCCCTTTCCTTTCTGTTGGACAACTGACTAGATATCCCCCTTTCCCTTTCTGTTGTACAACTGACTAGGTATCCCCCTTTCTGTTGTACAACTGACTAGGTACCCCCCCTTTCCCTTTCTGTTGGACAACTGACTAGGTATCCCCCCTTTCTGTTGTACAACTGACTAGGTATCCCCCCTTTCTGTTGTACAACTGACTAGGTATCCCCCTTTCCTTTCTGTTGGACAACTGACTAGATATCCCCCTTTCCCTTTCTGTTGTACAACTGACTAGGTATCCCCCTTTCTGTTGTACAACTGACTAGGTACCCCCCTTTCCCTTTCTGTTGGACAACTGACTATGTATCCCCCCTTTCTGTTGTACAACTGACTAGGTATCCCCC
>NC_034197.2:41676329-41686329 GCF_002021735.2 Oncorhynchus kisutch | reverse complement strand
CAACAGCCCTTAACCAACAGCCCTGAACCAACAGCCCCTTAACCAACAGCCCTTAACCAACAGCCTAACCAACAGCCCTTAACCAACAGCCCTTAACCAACAGCCCTTAACCAACAGCCCTTAACCAACAGCCCCTAACCAACAGCCCTTAACCAACAGCCCTTAACCAACAGCCCTTAACCAACAGCCCCTAACCAACAGCCCTTAACCAAACAGCCCTTAACCAACAGCCCCTAACCAACAGCCCCTAACCAACAGCCCCTAACCAACAGCCCCTAACCAACAGCCCTTAACCAACAGCCCTTAACCAACAGCCCTTAACCAACAGCCCCTAACCAACAGCCCTTAACCAACAGCCCTTAACCAACAGCCCTTAACCAACAGCCCTTAAACAGCCCTTAACCAACAGCCCTTAACCAACAGCCCTTAACCAACAGCCCCTAACCAACAGCCCTTAACCAACAGCCCCTAACCAACAGCCCTTAAACAGCCCTTAACCAACAGCCCTTAACCAACAGCCCTTAACCAACAGCCCTTAACCAACAGCCCCTAACCAACAGCCCCTAACCAACAGCCCTTAACCAACAGCCCTTAACCAACAGCCCTTAACCAACAGCCCTTAACCAACAGCCCTTAACCAACAGCCCTTAACAACAGCCCTTAACCAACAGCCCTTAACCACAGCCCTTAACCAACAGCCCTTAACCAACAGCCCTTAACCAACAGCCCCTAACCAACAGCCCTTAACCAACAGCCCTGAACCAACAGCCCTGAACCAACAGCCCTTAACCAACAGCCCCTAACCAACAGCCCCTAACCAACAGCCCTTAACCAACAGCCCTTAACCAACAGCCCTTAACCAACAGCCCTTAACCAACAGCCCTTAACCAACAGCCCTTAACCAACAGCCCTAACCAACAGCCCTTAACCAACAGCCCTTAACCAACAGCCCTTAACCAACAGCCCTTAACCAACAGCCCTTAACAACAGCCCTTAACCAACAGCCCTTAACCAACAGCCCTTAACCAACAGCCCTTAACCAACAGCCCTTAACCAACAGCCCTTAACCAACAGCCCTTAACCAACAGCCCCTAACCAACAGCCCTTAACCAACAGCCCTTAACCAACAGCCCCTAACCAACAGCCCTTAACCAACAGCCCTTAATAACCAACAGCCCTTAACCAACAGCCCCTAACCAACAGCCCTTAACCAACAAAGCCTTAACCAACAGCCCTTAACCAACAGCCCCTAACCAACAGCCCTTAACCAACAGCCCTTAACAACAGCCCTTAACCAACAGCCCTTAACCAACAGCCCTTACCAACAGCCCTTAACCACCAGCCCTTAACCAACAGCCCTTAACCAACAGCCCTTAACCCAACAGCCCCTTAAACCAACAGCCCTTAACCAACAGCCCTAACCAACAGCCCTTAACCAACAGCCCCTAACCAACAGCCCTTAACCAAACAGCCCTAACCAACAGCCCTTAACCAACAGCCCTTAACCAACAGCCCTAACCAACAGCCCTTAACCAACAGCCCTAACCAACAGCCCTTAACCAACAGCCCTTTAAACAGCCTTAACCAACAGCCCTTAACCAACAGCCCTTAACAACAGCCCCTAACCAACAGCCCTTAACCAACAGCCTGTAACCAACAGCCCTGACCTAACAACAGCCCTTAACCAACAGCCCCTAAACCAACAGCCCTAACAAACAGCCCTTAACCAACAGCCTTAACAACGCCCTTAACCAACAGCCCTAACCAACAGCCCCTTAACCAACAGCCCTTAACCAACAGCCCCTAACCAACAGCCCGTAACCAACAGCCCTTAACCAACAGCCCTTAACAACAGCCCTTAACCAACAGCCCTTAACCAACAGCACAGCCCTTAACCAACAGCCCTTAACCAACAGCCCTTAACCAACAGCCCTTAAACCAACAGCCCTTAACCAACAGCCCTTAACCAACAGCCCTTAACCAACAGCCCCTAAACCAACAGCCCTTAACCAACAGCCCTTAACCAACAGCCCCTAACCAAACAGCCCTTAACCAACAGCCCTTAACAACAGCCTTAACAACAGCCCCTAACCAACAGCCCTTAACCAACAGCCCTTAACCAACAGCCCTTAACCAACAGCCCCTAACCAACAGCCCTTAACCAACAGCCCTTAACAACAGCCCTTAACCACAGCCCTTTAACCAACAGCCCTAACCAACAGCCCTTAACCAACAGCCCTTAACCAACAGCCCTTAACCAACAGCCCTTAACCAACAGCCCTTAACCAACAGCCCTTAACCAACGCCTTAACCAACAGCCCCTAACCAACAGCCCTTAAACCAACAGCCCTTAACCAACAGCCCCTAACCAACAGCCCTTAACCAACAGCCCTTAAACCCAACAGCCCCTAACCAACAGCCCTTAACCAACAGCCCTTAACCAACAGCCCTGAACCAACAATGCAGTTTAAAGAAAACATTTAGTTACTTTACTTTTTTTTTTTTTAAAGGGGGTGAGGTCGTGGTTTTCTCCTCTCTCTCTCTGTCTCTCTCTCCCTCTCTCTCTCTCTGCCTCTCTCTCTCTCTCTGTCTCTCTGTCTCTCTGTATCTCTGTATCCCTCTCTCTCTGCCTCTCTCTCTCTCTCTCTCTCCTCTCTCCCTCTCTCCCTCTCTCTCTCTCTTTCTCCAGAGTGACTAATAGTCTTATCCAGAGTGACTTATAGTCTTATCCAGTGTGACTAATAGTCTTATCCTGAGTGACTTAGAGTTAGTCCATTTATCCCAAGATAGTAGTTAGTATATTCAGATAGCTAGGTGAGACAACCACATATCCCAGTAGTTAGTATATTCAGATAGCTAGGTGAGACAACCACATATCCCAGTAGTTAGTATATTCAGATAGCTAGGTGAGACAACCACATATCCCAGTAGTTAGTATATTCAGATAGCTAGGTGAGACAACCACATATCACAGTAGTTAGTATATTCAGATAGCTAGGTGGGACCACATATCACAGTAGTTAGTATATTCAGATAGCTAGATGGACAACCACATATCACAGTAGTTAGTATATTCAGATAACTAGGTGAGACAACCACATATCCCAGTAGTTAGTATATTCAGATAGCTAGATGAAACAACCACGTATCACAGTAGTTAGTATATTCAGATAGCTAGGTGAAACAATCACGTATCACAGTAGTTAGTATATTCAGATAGCTAGGTGAAACAATCACGTATCACGGTCAAACATACAGGATACGAACGTTCCATTTCAGCTAAACGATGGATAAATGCGTTTTGCAACAAAACACATCTTAAATCTATGAATTAAGAATCTGAGAACAGTAATATTTTACACACATATGAATCATTTCAGATAAAAACCATAATTGATGTATATAGCGTTTTAGAACAAATACTATCACATACAATGAAAGGTGCAGTGAAATGTGTTGTTTTCCAGGGTCAGCGATAGTAGTTTGACACTCCTGGTACGTGCCTTGCTCAACGAGGCACATCGACAGATTTTTGCACCTTGTCTGCTCGGGAATTCAACGGGCATCCTTTCAGTTACTGGCCCAACGCTCTACCCACTAGGCTACCTTGCTGCCCTCTAATATGACTGTCAGATAGATGGGAGTAGGATAGGTCACTGTGTGTTCTCTATTCATGATATTTCTATGTTCAGCATGCAGTTCCAACATGTGATTTTCGTAGCAGGTTAGTTGGGCATTTTTCCCCCTTGCTCTAACCCTAGCTTTTTTTCTAACCTTAACCTAATTCTCTTAACCTGCTACCTTAATTATCCTAACCTGCTATCTTAATTATCCTAACCTGCTACCTTAATTATCCTAACCTGCTACATTAGTTCTCCTAACCTGCTACCTTAATTATCCTAACCTGCTACCTTAGTTCTCCTAACCTGCTACCTTAGTTCTCCTAACCTGCTACCTTAGTTCTCCTAACCTACTACATTAGTTCTCCTAACCTGCTACCTTAATTATCCTAACCTGCTACATTAGTTCTCCTAACCTGCTACCTTAATTATCCTAACCTGCTACATTAGTTCTCCTAACCTGCTACCTTAGTTATCCTAACCTGCTACATTAATTATCCTAACCTGCTACATTAATTATCCTAACCTGCTACCTTAGTTCTCCTAACCTGCTACATTAGTTATCCTAACCTGCTACATTAGTTATCCTAACCTGCTACATTAGTTATCCTAACCTGCTACATTAGTTATCCTAAACCTGCTACATTAGTTCTCCTAACCTGCTACATTTAGTTCTCCTAACCTGCTACGAAAAAGCGGCATGTTAAAGAGTGTTTCTCTTCCAGACACAGCCCTGTTATTGGTTGATGGCAGCCAATCCGACATGCAGATCCAGGTAGAGCCCTGCCATTGGTTGAAGGCAGCCAATACAATAGTTTCAGAAAAGGAGTCACTTCCTGACATCTGTATTCAGATAGTTGTAGTCACCTCCAAAGTTTCTATTTGTTCCTCTGGAAAGAGAGATACTTTCCACAAAGCAGAGTTGTCTCTTTCTGTAGCCAATCACTCTCTTTCTGTCTCTTCTGTAGCCAATCACTCTCTTTCTGTCTCTTTTCTGTAGCCAATCACTCTCTTTCTGTCTCTTTTCTGTAGCCAATCACTCTCTTTCTGTCTCTTTTCTGTAGCCAATCACTCTCTTCTGTCTCTTTTCTGTAAGCCAATCACTCTCTTTCGGTCTCTTTCTGTATGCCAATCCCTCTCTTTCTGTCTCTTTCTTGTAGCCAATCACTCTCTTTCTGTCTCCTCTCTTTCTGTCTCTTTTCTGTAGCCAATCACTCTCTTTCTGTCTCTTTCTGTAAGCCAATCACTCTCTTTCTGTTCTCTTTTCCTGTAAGCCCAATCACTCTCTTTCTGTCTCTTTTCTGTAGCCAATCACCTCTCTTTCTGTCTCTTTTCTGTAGCCAATCACTCTCTTTCTGTCTCTTTTCTGTAGCCAATCACTCTCTTTCTGTCTCTTTTCTGTAGCCAATCCCTCTCTTCTGTCTCTTTTCTGTAGCCAATCACTCTCTTTCTGTCTCTTTTCTTGTAGCCAATCACTCTCTTTCTGTCTCTTTTCTGTAGTCCAATCCTCTCTTCTTCTCTTTTCTGTAGCAATCACTCTCTTCTGTCTCTTTCTGTAGACCAATCCACTCTCTTCTGTCTCTTTTCTTGTAAGCCAATCAGCTCTCTTTTCTGTCTCTTTTCTGTAGCCAATCACTCTCTTTCTTGTCTCTTTTCTGTAGCCAATCACACTCTTTCTGTCTCTTTTCTGTAGCCAATCACTCTCTTTCTGTCTCTTTTCTGTAGCCAATCACTCTCTTTCTGTCTCTTTTCTGTAGCCAATCACTCTCTTTCTGTCTCTTTTCTGTAGCCAATCACTCTCTTTCTGTCTCTTTTCTGTAGCCAATCACTCTCTTTCTGTCTCTTTTCTGTAGCCAATCACTCTCTTTCTGTCTCTTTTCTGTAGCCAATCACTCTCTTTTCTGTCTCTTTTCTGTAGCCAATCACTCTCTTTCTGTCTCTGTTTTGGACGGAATCTGGACTGAGTCCACTCCCCCATACCCTGTCATACATGACTCTCTCTCCCTATCACACATTCACGCACACCACACACACACATCTCCTCTCTCTTTCATTATGTTTAGTGAGCAGGAAAATGAGCCAGAGAGGCAGAGAGAGAGAAAGAGAGGGGAAATGCTTAGCAAACCATGGGGAGTATGTTGACAGAGAGAGGGAGTGAAGGAGGAGAGAGACAGGGGGAGAGAGAGAGAGACAGAGGAGAAAGAGAGAGAGAGAGAGAGACAGATGAGAGAGAAAGACAGAGATAGAGAGAGATTACACAGATCCACAAAGAATTTGAAAACAAATCCAATTTTGATAAACTCCCATATCTACTGGTAAATTCCACAGTGTGCCATCACAGCAGCAATATTTGTGACCTGTTGCCACGAGAAAAGGGCAACCAGTGAAGAACAAACACCATTGTAAATACAACCCATATTTATGCTTATTTATTTTATCTTGTGTCCTTTAACCATTTGTACATTGTTAAAACACTGTATATATAATATGACATTTGTAATGTCTTTATTGTTTTGAAAACTTCTGTATGTGTAATGTTTACTGTTAATTTTTATTGTTTTTTCACTATTATATATTCACTTTATATATTATCTACCTCACTTGCTTTGGCAATGTTAACACATGTTTCCCATGCCAATAAAGCCCTTGAATTGAATTGAATTGAATTGAGAGAGACAGAGGAGAGAGAGAGAGAGACAGAGGAGAGAGGGAGAGAGAGAGAGAGAGAGGGAGAGAGAGAGAGAGAGAGAGAGAGCAACCAGCCCTGACCATAATAGGCGAATGGACAGCCCCAGTTAAAGAGGACTGCGAGAGAATGAGAGGGAGGGAGAGGGCCTCCAACAGGGGAGAGAGAGACAACAAGGCCAAGCAGGCTATATGATGAACTGTGGTAGTGGCTGGAAGCTGGAGGAGGGATGAGTGGCGGTAATGTTTTTTTGGGAGGGTATTTTCTCAGGCTCTCCCTCTATACTACGTAATAAGGCTGAGCTGGGTCTCTACTAGATATTAGACTGAGCTGGGTCTCTACTAGATAATTAGACTGAGCTGTGGTCTCTACTAGATAATTAGACTGAGCTGGGTCTCTATAGATAATTAGACTGAGCTGGGTCTTCTACTAGATAATGAGACTGAGCTGGGTCTCTACTAGATATTAGACTGAGCTGGGTCTCTACTAGATAATTAGACTGAGCTGGGTCTCTACTAGATAATTAGACTGAGCTGGGTCTCTACTAGATAATTAGACTGAGCTGGGTCTCTACTAGATAATTAGACTGAGCTGGGTCTCTACTAGATAATTAGACTGAGCTGGGTCTCTACTAGATAATAAGACTGAGCTGGGTCTCTACTAGATAATTAGACTGAGCTGGGTCTCTACTAGATAATTAGACTGAGCTGGGTCTCTACTAGATAATTAGACTGAGCTGGGTCTCTACTAGGTAATGAGACTGAGCTGGGTCTCTACTAGATAATTAGACTGAGCTGGGTCTCTACTAGATAATTAGACTGAGCTGGTCTCTACTAGATAATAAGACTGAGCTGGGTCTCTACTAGATAATTAGACGAGCTGGGTCTCTACTAGATAATTAGACTGAGCTGGTCTCTACTAGATAATTAAGACTGAGCTGGGTCCTCTACTAGGTAATGAGACTGAGCTGGGTCTCTACTAGATAATTAGACTGAGCTGGGTCTCTACTAGATAATTAGACTGAGCTGGGTCTCTACTAGATAATTAGACTGAGCTGGGTCTCTACTAGATAATTAGACTGAGCTGGGTCTCTACTAGATAATTAGACTGAGCTGGGGTCTCTACTAGATAATTAGACTGAGCTGGGTCTCTACTAGATAATGAGACTGAGCTGGGTCTCTACTAGGATAATTAGACTGAGCTGGGTCTCTACTAGATAATTACGGGTCTCTACTAGATAATGAGACTGAGCTGGGTCTCTACTAGATAATGAGACTGAGCTGGGTCTCTACTAGATAATTAGACTGAGCTGGGTCTCTACTAGATAATTAGACTGAGCTGGGTCTCTACTAGATAATTAGACTGAGCTGGGTCTCTACTAGATAATAGACTGAGCTGGGGTCTCTACTAGATATGAGACTGAGCTGGGCTCTACTAGATAATTAGACTGAGCTGTGGTCTCTACTAGATAATTAGACTGAGGCTGGGTCTCTACTAGATAATTAGACTGAGCTGGGTCTCTACTAGGATAATTAGACTGAGCTGGGTCCCTACTAGATAATTAGACTGAGCTGGGTCTCTACTAGGTATGAGACTGAGCTGGGTCTCTACTAGTAATTAGACTGAGCTGGTGTCTCTACTAGATATTAGACTGAGCTGGGTCTCTACTAGATAATTAGACCTGAGCTGGGTCTCTACTAGATAATTAGACTGAGCTGGGTCTCTACTAGATAATTAGACTGAGCTGGTCTCTACTAGATAATTAGACTGAGCTGGGTCTCTACTAGATAATGAGACTGAGCTGGGTCTCTACTAGATAATTAGACTGAGCTGGGTCTCTACTAGATAATTAGACTGAGCTGGGTCTCTACTAGATAATGAGACTGAGCTGGGTCCTCTACTAGATAATTAGACTGAGCTGGGTCTCTACTAGATAATGAGACTGAGCTGGGTCTCTACTAGATAATGTAGACTAGCTGGGTCTCTACTAGATAATTAGACTGAGCTGGGTCTCTACTAGATAATTAGACTGAGCTGGGTCTCTACTAGATAATTAGACTGAGCTGGGTCTCTACTAGATAATTAGACTGAGCTGGGTCTCTACTAGATAATTAGACTGAGCTGGGTCTCTACTAGATAATTAGACTGAGCTGGGTCTCTACTAGATAATTAGACTGAGCTGGGGGTCTCTACTAGATAATTAGACTGAGCTGGGTCCTCTACTAGATAATTAGACTGAGCTGGGTCCTCTACTAGATAATTAGACTGGAGCTTGGGTCTCTACTAGATAATAAGCTGAGCTGGGTCTCTACTAGATAATAAGGCTGAGCTGGGTCTCTACTAGATAATTAGACTGAGCTGGGTCCTACTAGATTAGACTGAGCTGGGTCTCTACTAGATAATGAGACTCTGTCATGTTCTTCTTATGATGATGTATCGAAGTGTTCGGAGATACACACTGAACAGACAACACTCCAGAAGGTATTATACCGGTGGACAAGCTTGGATACGTTCCTTACCTTCACACACTGTAAACAGATCCAATCCATCGTCTGAGTATTACCCTGTTCCCCTGAAGGGGCGAAGTACCACACAAAAACAATGGCACTTCTTACACTGTGACTGTGGAGAGTTTACTGCAATTCCCTAAAAGACCACACAGAAAACCAAATGAAGGACAGAGGCCTTGTGACTGATGCTGATGTGAAGTGCCCAGTCTGCCCATCATAGGCAATGGGGCAGATGTAACAGGTCTGGGGTCAGTGGTTTAAATCTACCCATGTTTTAACTGTTTGGGTGGCATTGACTCTGACATGACTGAAGTCAGATCTCATTTCAGCGGTTAGATCTGAGCTCATCACAATGGAATCTCCTACTGCTTTGGCTGCGGCTCATTGTACAGTCTGTCTGTAAGAACATTCGGACTCTTTCCCTTGTTAGGAAAAGAAAACGCCACGCTGTTGTGCATCATAGACTTTTTCTAGAACAGTTTTAGTCAGTAGGGAGTCCGGATCTCTTGGCAGTGAAGCGGGTTTTGAAAAGTTATCCGTCTCACTTCGACAGGAGCCGTATCCGTACTGGACGGAGACATCAGACATCTAAAGTCTGTCTGTGCGTGGCTGTGTCGTCCCTGCTTGTGCGTCTGTGGAGGAAGTGGCAACTAGCATGCTGTGGCTAAAACTAGCATGCTGTGGCTAAAACTAGCATGCCGTGGATAAAACTAGCATGCCGTGGCTAAAACTAGCATGCTGTGGATAAACCTAGCATGCTGTGGATAAAACTAGCATGCTGTGGCTAAAACTAGCATGCTGTGGATAACCTAGCATGCTGTGGATAAACCTAGCATGCTGTGGCTAAAACTAGCATGCTGTGGCTAAAACTAGCATCCATTAAGGAACAGTAGGGATGTCAACCCCATTACTCCCCCCCCCCTTCCCACATGTCTTCTTCTTCTCTCTCTCTCTCATTCTGCTGCTGTTCTTCCATCTCCTCCTCCCAAGGGGACTCCCATCCAAACACACACACAGCACCTCTAAAGAGCCACTTACTGCTTAAGTGCCCCTGGCACTTTGTACGATGCTCAGACACAGGGGAGGGAGGGAGGGAGAGATGGAGGGAGGGAATGAGAGAGAGATGGAGGGAGGGAGTGAGACGGAGGGAGGGAGGGAGAGAGGGAGGGAGAGAAGGAGGAGAG
>NC_034197.2:41670618-41676229 GCF_002021735.2 Oncorhynchus kisutch | reverse complement strand
ACTGAGGGAGAGAAGGAGGGAGACGGAGGGAGAGACGGGGCAGGGAGGGAGAGAAGGAGGGAGAGACGGGCAGGGAGGGAGAGAAGGAGGGAGAGACACGGGCAGGGAGGGAGAGAAGGAGGGAGAGACGGGGCAGGGAGGGAGAGAAGGAGGGAGAGACAGGGTGAGGGAGAGAGAGGAAGAAGACTTCCAGCTAGGAAAGTGTATAAAGAGACCATTCGTGTTCTATCTTGGATTGAAATGTCAAATACTCTGTGGTTGTACTTGTGTGTGTGTGTGTGTGTGTGTGTGTGTGTGTGTGGTGTGTGTGTGTGTGTGTGTGTGTGTGTGTGTGTGTGTGCGTGTGTGAGTGTGCGTGTGTGAGTGCATACGCACATTTGTGTGTGTGCTTCCCAGAGCTCTAAACTTCTAACTTCCTGTTCGTTGGTCAACTGGAATTATTTTGAAAGGAGCCTTGAGAGACAGAGAGGAAGCTTGTGCCTCCTGTCACCGGTGTGTGTGTGTGTGTGTGTTGTGTCCTTGGGCCTGTGCCAGCTGTGGGACAGATTAGTCCTGATCTCTACATGTACTGACTACAGTGATCTCTACATGTTCTGACTACACTAGAGGTCACTGTAGTCAGGAACCTGTCTTAACAAAGTCCCAGACCCTCCCCGACCTCGTCCCAGACCTCGTCCTAGACCTCGTCCCCGACCCTCCCCGACCTCGTCCCCGACCTCGTCCCAGACCTCGTCCCCGACCTTGTCCCCGACCTCGTCCCAGACCTCGTCCCCGACCCTCCCCGACCTCGTCCCCGACCTCGTCCCAGACCTCGTCCCAGACCTTGTCCCAGACCTCGTCCCCGACCTCGTCCCAGACCTTGTCCCCGACCTCGTCCCAGACCTCGTCCCCGACCCTCCCCGACCTCGTCCCAGACCTCGTCCCCGACCCTCCCCGACCTCGTCCCAGACCTTGTCCCCGACCTCGTCCCAGACCTCGTCCCCAACCCTCCCCGACCTCGTCCCCGACCTCGTCCCAGACCTCGCCTGCCTGTCTGGAGGAGATAGGAGGAGGAGGTATAGAGGAGAGGGGAGGAGGAGGAGGAGGTATAGATGAGAGGGGAGGAGGAGGAGGTATAGAGGAGAGGGGAGGAGGAAGAGGAGGAGGAGGTATAGAGGAGAGGAGGAGGAGGAGGAGGAGGAGGAAGTATAGAGGAGAGGAGGAGGAGGAGGTATAGAGGAGAGGAGGAGGTATAGAGGAGAGGGGAGGAGGAGGTATAGAGGAGAGGAGGAGGTATAGAGGAGAGGGGAGGAGGAGGAGGAGGTATAGAGGAGAGGGGAGGAGGAGGAGGTATAGAGGAGAGGGGAGGAGGAGGAGGTATAGAGGGGAGGAGGAGGAGGAGGTATAGAGGAGAGGGGAGGAGGAAGAGGACGAGGAAGGGGGAGATAGGAGGTATAGAGGAGAGGGGAGGAGGAGGAGGTATAGAGGAGAGGGGAGGAGGAAGAGGACGAGGAAGGGGGAGATAGGAGGTATAGAGGAGAGGGGAGGAGGTATAGAGGAGAGGGGAGGAGGAAGAGGAGGAGGTATAGAGGAGAGGGGAGGAGGAAGAGGAGGAGGTAGGGGGAGATAGGAGGAGGAGGTATAGAGGAGAGGGGAGTGCCCGTGCCCGTTGAGACACGATCAGCTAACTCCTCTTCTCCAGTGGGCCGTCGACTCATTCACATAAAGAGAGGGCAAACAGCCACAGAAAGAAGCCCAGCCCTCTCCTATTGTGTGGCTGTGTGTCGCTGCACTCAAAGACCCCTTTGATGAAATACAAGTCCTCATCAATTCCAACAACTGTGCAAAGAAAGAGGGACGAAACACGCCCCTGATCACGGCATTGTAGCAGTGACCACATGCTGTCTGCTAAAGGCCAGAACGCCAGGTATTGAGTACAAACACCTATGAGAACCCATTCATTTTCTGTGACTAAAATGTTTTACCATAAATCAATTAAAACTAGGTTAAATCCACAAACATATAGTCTCCATTCAGTGTGTGAGAGTCCTGGCCGGTATGTCTGTAATCTGTCCCTCTAGTGTCTGGGATGTAACCTGTCCCTCTAGTGTCTGGGCTGTAACCTGTCCCTCTAGTGTCTGGGATGTAACCTGTCCCTCTAGTGTCTGGGCTGTAACCTGTCCCTCTAGTGTCTGGGCTGTAACCTGTCCCTCTAGTGTCTGGGATGTAACCTGTCCCTCTAGTGTCTGGGCTGTAACCTGTCCCTCTAGTGTCTGGGCTGTAACCTGTCCCTCTAGTGTCTGGGATGTAACCTGTCCCTCTAGTGTCTGGGCTGTAACCTGTCCCTCTAGTGTCTGGGCTGTAACCTGTCCCTCTAGTGTCTGGGATGTAACCTGTCCCTCTAGTGTCTGGGATGTAACCTGTCCCTCTAGTGTCTGGGATGTAACCTGTCCCTCTAGTGTCTGGGCTGTGACCTGTCCCTCTAGTGTCTGGGCTGTGACCTGTCCCTCTAGTGTCTGGGCTGTGACCTGTCCCTCTAGTGTCTGGGCTGTGACCTGTCCCTCTAGTGTCTGGGCTGTAACCTGTCCCTCTAGTGTCTGGGCTGTGACCTGTCCCTCTAGTGTCTGGGCTGTGACCTGTCTCTCTAGTGTCTGGGCTGTGACCTGTCCCTCTAGTGTCTGGGCTGTGACCTGTCCCTCTAGTGTCTGGGCTGTAACCTGTCCCCTAGTGTCCTGGGCTGTGACCTGTCCCTCTAGTGTCTGGGCTGAGACCTGTCCCTCTAGTGTCTGGGATGTAACCTGTCCCTCTAGTGTCTGGGATGTAACCTGTCCCTCTAGTGTCTGGGCTGTAACCTGTCCCTCTAGTGTCTGGGATGTAACCTGTCCCTCTAGTGTCTGGGATGTAACCTGTCCCTCTAGTGTCTGGGCTGTGAGCTGTCCCTCTAGTGTCTGGGCTGTAACCTGTCCCTCTAGTCTCTGGGCTGTGACCTGTCCCTCTAGTGTCTGGGCTGTAACCTGTCCCTCTAGTGTCTGGGCTGTAACCTGTCCCTCTAGTGTCTGGGCTGTAATCTGTCCCTCTAGTGTCTGGGCTGTAACCTGTCCCTCTAGTGTCTGGGCTGTAACCTGTCCCTCTAGTGTCTGGGATGTAACCTGTCCCTCTAGTGTCTGGGCTGTATGTCTGTAATCTGTCCCTCTAGTGTCTGGGCTGTAACCTGTCCCTCTAGTGTCTGGGATGTAACTTGTCCCTCTAGTGTCTGGGCTGTATGTCTGTAACCTGTCCCTCTAGTGTCTGGGCTGTAACCTGTCCCTCTAGTGTCTGGGCTGTGACCTGTCCCTCTAGTGTCTGGGCTGTAATCTGTCCCTCTAGTGTCTGGGCTGTGACCTGTCCCTCTAGTGTCTGGGCTGTGACCTGTCCCTCTAGTGTCTGGGCTGTATGTCTGTAACCTGTCCCTCTAGTGTCTGGGCTGTAACCTGTCCCTCTAGTGTCTGGGCTGTGACCTGTCCCTCTAGTGTCTGGGCTGTAACCTGTCCCTCTAGTGTCTGGGCTGTAACCTGTCCCTCTAGTGTCTGGGCTGTAATCTGTCCCTCTAGTGTCTGGGCTGTAACTTGTCCCTCTAGTGTCTGGGCTGTGACCTGTCCCTCTAGTGTCTGGGCTGTAACCTGTCCCTCTAGTGTCTGGGCTGTAACCTGTCCCTCTAGTGTCTGGGCTGTAACCTGTCCCTCTAGTGTCTGGGCTGTAATCTGTCCCTCTAGTGTCTGGGCTGTGACCTGTCCCTCTAGTGTCTGGGCTGTAACCTGTCCCTATAGTGTCTGGGCTGTGACCTGTCCCTCTAGTGTCTGGGCTGTGACCTGTCCCTCTAGTGTCTGGGCTGTAACCCTGTCCCTCTAGTGTCTGGGCTGTGACCTGTCCCTCTAGTGTCTGGGCTGTGACCTGTCCCTCTAGTGTCTGGGCTGTAACCTGTCCTTCTAGTGTCTGGGCTGTATGTCTGTAACCTGTCCCTCTAGTGTCTGGCCTGTAACCTGTCCTTCTAGTGTCTGGGCTGTATGTCTCTAACCTGTCCCTCTAGTGTCTGGGCTGTAACCTGTCCCTCTAGTGTCTGGGCTGTAACCTGTCCCTCTAGTGTCTGGGCTGTAACCTGTCCCTCTAGTGTCTGGGCTGTGACCTGTCCCTCTAGTGTCTGGGCTGTGACCTGTCCCTCTAGTGTCTGGGCTGTATGTCTGTAACCTGTCCCTCTAGTGTCTGGGCTGTAACCTGTCCCTCTAGTGTGTGGGCTGTGACCTGTCCCTCTAGTGTCTGGGCTGTAACCTGTCCTTCTAGTGTCTGGGCTGTATGTCTGTAACCTGTCCCTCTAGTGTCTGGCCTGTAACCTGTCCCTCTAGTGTCTGGGCTGTAACCTGTCCCTCTAGTGTCTGGGCTGTATGTCTGTAACCTGTCCCTCCATGTGTCTGGGCTGTAAACCTGTCCCTCTAGTGTCTGGGCTGTAACCTGTCCCTCTAGTGTCTGGACTGAACCTGTCCCTCTAGTGTCTGGGATGTAACCTGTCCCTCTAGTGTCTGGGCTGTAACCTGTCCCTCTAGTGTCTGGACTGTAACCTGTCCCTCTAGTGTCTGGGCTGTATAACCTGTCCCTCTAGTGTCTGGGCTGTAACCTGTCCCTCTAGTGTCTGGGCTGTAACCTGTCCCTCTAGTGTCTGGGCTGTGACCTGTCCCTCTAGTGTGTCTGGTCTGCTAACCTGTCCCTCTAGTGTCTGGGCTGTATGTCTGTAACCTGTCCCTCTAGTGTCTGGGCTGTGACCTGTCCCTCTAGTGTCTGGGCTGTAACCTGTCCCTCTAGTGTCTGGGCTGTGACCTGTCCCTCTAGTGTCTGGGCTGTAACCTGTCCCTCTGAGTGTCTGGCTGTAACCTGTCCCTCTAGTGTCTGGGCTGTGACCTGTCCCTCTAGTGTCTGGGCTGTAACCCTGTCCCTCTAGTGTCTGGGCTGTGACCTGTCCCTCTAGTGTCTGGGCTGTAACCTGTCCCTCTAGTGTCTGGGCTGTGACCTGTCCCTCTAGTGTCTGGGCTGTAACCTGTCCCTCTAGTGTCTGGGCTGTAACCTGTCCCTCTAGTGTCTGGGCTGTGACCTGTCCCTCTAGTGTCTGGGCTGTAACCTGTCCCTCTAGTGTCTGGGCTGTAACCTGTCCCTCTAGTGTCTGGGCTGTGACCTGTCCCTCTAGTGTCTGGGCTGTGACCTGTCCCTCTAGTGTCTGGGCTGTTAACCTGTCCCTCTAGTGTCCTGGGCTGTAACCTGTCCCTCTAGTGTCTGGGCTGTAACCTGTCCCTCTAGTGTCTGGGCTGTGACCTGTCCCTCTAGTGTCTGGGCTGTGACCTGTCCCTCTAGTGTCTGGGCTGTGACCTTTCCCTCTAGTGTCTGGGCTGTTAACCTGTCCCTCTAGTGTCTGGGCTGTGACCTGTCCCTCTAGTGTCTGGTGGTCAGGGAGAGTAAACTGCTCAGTTTAGTTTGATTCCCCTCTGACACTTCCAGGAGCCATGACACACACACACACACACAAACACACATGCACACAAACACACACACACACACACAAACACACACACTATCACACTACCGTGTTGGTTGGTCGGTGTGTTGGTTT
>NC_034197.2:41558118-41665618 GCF_002021735.2 Oncorhynchus kisutch | reverse complement strand
GAGGTAAAAACATATATGAATTAGTTGGTGTTGTTTCAGTGTCTGATTGTTCTGTCTTCACATTCCGATCAACACAGCATTGGGCTCCTTCCGTCGTGTATCTTCTTCCAGGGACCCCTCGGAACCCCTCGGAACCCCTCGGAACCCCGCGGAACCCCGCGGAACCCCTCGGAGGTTTCTCAGCATCACACAAAGGTCTTTTAGTTCCAACCGGCTGAACATAAGATTCAACCGGCCTTCTATTCACTGTGTCTTTCTCCCCTATATGTCCCAAAATGGCACCCTATTCCCTATATAGTGCACTACTTTAGACCAGAGCCCTATGGCACCCTATTCCCTATATAGTGCACTACTTTAGACCAGAGCCCTTTGGCACCCTATTACCTACATAGTGCACTACTTTGGACCATTTGTAGCCTTATTAGTGCCGATCAGGACGCTACCCATGCTTGTGTTTCCTCTCAGTCATCTCTACGTAGTTCTTGCCAGGTCTATCAAGACTTTAATGGTCCTGAGATTAGTTCTGGAGGGCGAGCACAGAGTTCATATATAGACAGGCAGTTTAGTTCAGAAGACACGCTCCACAACCTTCACAGGACAGTAACAAACCAGTCCTCATTTAAAACTTCTCTCAAGACAATGTTATCATGCTTGAGGAGAGATGGGGGGGTATCTGGTTTCTAACTGTAGTACTGCAGTTCTACAGGTTTCTATTGTAGTACTGCAGTTCTACAGGTTTCTACTGTAGTACTGCAGTTCTACAGGTTTCTACTGTAGTACTGCAACTACAGTTTTCTATTGTAGTACTGCAGTTTTCTATTGTAGTACTGCAGTTTTCTATTGTAGTACTGCAGTTCTACAGGTTTCTATTGTAGTACTGCAACTACAGTTTTCTATTGTAGTACTGCAGTTTTCTATTGTAGTACTGCAGTTTTCTACTGTAGTACTGCAGTTCTACAGGTTTCTATTGTAGTACTGCAGTTCTACAGGTTTATATTGTAGTACTGCAGTTTTCTACTGTAGTACTGCAGTTCTACAGGTTTATATTGTAGTACTGCAGTTTTCTACTGTAGTACTGCAGTTCTACAGGTTTATATTGTAGTACTTCAGTTCTACAGGTTTCTACTGTAGTACTGCAACTACAGTTTTCTATTGTAGTACTGCAGTTTTCTATTGTAGTACTGCAGTTCTACAGGTTTCTATTGTAGTACTGCAGTTCTACAGGTTTCTGTTGTAGTACTGCAGTTCTACAGTTTTCTATTGTAGTACTGCAGTTCTACAGTTTTCTAGTTATAGTACTGCAGTTCTGTGGATATTGTCCCTGGCCCCTTGTCCCTGGTCTTTGGCAAGAAAGAAGTAGACATTAGGATTGTGGTCCAATTGAGACTCAGAGGGCCAGTTTCCCACACCTTAAGACATTAAGAAAGCATCTCAATGGAGAATCTCCATTGCTGAGCAACTGGCAAAAATGTAAAGTTGTAGTTTACGGTGCATTCAGAAAGTATTCAGACCCCTGGGATTGTTCCTCATTTTGTTACGTTACAGCCTTATTCTAAAATGGATTCAAGTATTATTTTTACACATCAATCTACACACAATACCCCATAATGACATCACAATACCCCATAATGACATCACAATACCCCATAATGACATCACAATACCCCATAATGACATCACAATACCCCATAATGACATCACAATACCCCATAATGACATCACAATACCCCATAATGACATCACAATACCCCCACAATGACATCACAATACCCCATAATGACACCACAATACCCCATAATGACATCACAATACCCCCACAATGACATCACAATACCCCATAATGACATCACAATACCCCATAATGACATCACAATACCCCATAATGACATCACAATACCCCATAATGACATCACAATACCCCATAATGACAAAGTGAAAACAGGTTTCTATACATTTTTGCAAATGTATAAAACATAAATACCGTTTTGACATACACTACCAGTGAAAGGTTTTAGAAAACCTACTCAAGGGTTTTTCTATATTTTTACTATTGTCTATATTGTAGAATAATAGTGAAGACATCAAAACCATGAAATAACACATGTGGAATCATGTAGTAACCAAAAAAGTGTTAAACAAATCAATATATATTTTATATATGAGATTCTTCAAAGTAGTCACCCTTTGCCTATGATGACATCTTTACACACTCTTGGCATTCTCTCAACCAGCTTCATAAGGTTATGCATTTCAATTAACAGGTGTGACTTGTTAAAAGTGAATTTATGGAATTTCTTTCCTCCTTAATGCGTTTGAGCCAGTCAGTTGTGTTGTGACAAGGTAGGGGTGGTATACAGAAGATAGCCCTATTTGGTAAAATACCAAGTCCATATTATGGGAAGAACAGCTCAAATGAGCAAAGAGAAATGACAGTCCATCATTGCTTTAAGACATGAAGGTCAGTCAATTCGGAACATTTCAAGAACTGTTAAAGTTTCTTCAAGTGCAGTCACATAAACCATTAAGCGGTATAATGAAACTGGCTCTCATGAGGACTGCCACAGGAAAGACCCAGAGTTACATCTGCTGCAGAGGATAAGTTCATTAGAGTTAACTGGCTCTCATGAGGACCGCCACAGGAAAGGAAGACCCAGAGTCACCTCTGCTGCAGAGGATAAGTTCATTAGAGTTACCAGCCTCAGAAATTGCAGCCCAAATAAATGTTTCACAGAGTTCAAGTAACAGACACATCTCAACATCAACTGTTAAGAGGAGAATTCGTGAATCAGGCCTTCACCACTACTAAAGGACACCAAGAAGAAGAAGAGACTTACTTGGGCCAAGAAACACGAGCAAAACAAGCAATGGACATTAGACTGGTGGAAATCTGTCTGAGATTTTTGGTTCCAACCGCCGTGTCTTTGTGAACGGATGATCTCCGCATGTGTATTTCCCACCGTAAAGCATGGAGGAGGAGGTGTGATGGTGCTTTGCTGGTGACATTGTCTTTGATTTATTTAGAATTCAAGGCAGACTTAACCAGCATGGCTACCACAGCATTCTGCAGCGATACGCCATCCCATCTGGTTTGCACTTAGTGGGACTATCATTTGTTTTTCAACAGGACAATGACCCAACACACTTCCAGGCTACGTAAGGGCTATTTGACCAATAAGGAGAATGATGGAGTGCTGCATCAGATGACCTGGCCTCCACAATCCCCCGACCTCAACCCAATTGAGAGGGTTTGGGATGAGTCGGACTGCAGAGTGAAGGAAAAGCAGCCAACAAGTGCTCAGCATATGTAGGAACTCCTTCAAGACTGTTGGAAAAGCATTCCAGGTGAAGCTGGTTGAGAGAATTCCAAGAGTGTGCAAAGCTGTCATCAAGGCAACGGGTGGCTATTTGAAGAATCTTTTTTTGGTTACTACATGATTCCATATGTGTTATTTCATAGTGTTGATGTCTTCACTATTATTCTACAATGTAAAAAATTGTCCCAAAAAAAGAAAAACCCTTGAATGAGTATGTCTTCTAAACCTTTTGACAGGTAGTGTAAGAATTCTGACCCTTTTCTATGAGACAAAAAATGTAACTCAAGATGCTTCCTGTTTCCATTCATCATCCTTGCAATGTTTCTACAACTTGATTGGAGTCCACCTGTGGTAAATTAAATTGATTGGACATGATTTGTAAAGGCACACACCTGTCTATATAAGGTCCCACAGTTGACAGTGTCTGTCAGATTTGGGGAAGGGTACCATAATATTTTTTCAGCATTGAAGGTTCCCAAGAACACAGTGGCCTCCATTATTCTTAAATGGAAGAAGTTTGGAACCACCAAGACTCTTCCTAGAGCTGACCGCCCGGCCAAACTGCCCAATCAGGGAGGTGTACAAGAACCCGATGTTCACTCTGACAGAGCTCCATTGTTCCCCTGTGGAGATGGGAGAACCTTCAAGAAGGACAACCATCTCTGCAGCACTCCACCAATCAGGCCTTTATGGTAGAGTGGCCAGACGGAAGCTTCTCTGGTCTGATGAAACCAAGATTGAATTCCTTGGCCTGAATGCCAAGTGTCACATCTGGAGGAAGCCTGGCACCATCTCTATGGCTGTAATCGTTGCCAAAGGTGCTTCAACAAAGTATCTGAGGAAAGCGTCTGAATACTTACGTAAAATGTCATATTTCAGGTTTATTTTGTTTGTTTTTTTGCCAAAATGTCTAAGAACCTGTTTTTTGCTTTGTCATTATTGTGTGTTGATTGATGAGGGGGGAAACGATTTGATCTATTTTAGAATAAGGCTTTAACGTAACAAAATGTTGAAAAGGGGTCAAGAGGTCTGAATACTTTCTGAATGCACTGTATTACAGTATAATATAATAATAGTGTTATTCTGAGTTGTTGCAGCTGTTCAATAACTGTTACCATATGAAAAGCTTATGAAAACGCGCCAAACCATATGAGAAAAGCCCAGTGATCTCTGTCAAGCTGAAGTTGAAATAGAGTGTGGGGAGTCGGCCCTCCTCCATAAAACTGTCAGAATCCATAACAGTCGGACGTGTTTCAAATCACCCGAGGCGTAGAGGTCTCTGGAGACAGTAGTGTTGGTATCTGGACTGGAGACAATAGTGTAGGTCTCTGGAGACAGTAGTTTTGGTATCTGGACTGGAGACAGTAGTGTAGGTCTCTGGACTGGAGACAGTAGTGTAGGTCTCTGGAGACAGTAGTGTTTGTCTCTGGACTGGAGACAGTGTAGGTCTCTGGACTGGAGACAGTAGTGTTGGTCTCTGGACTGGAGACAGTAGTGTTGGTCTCTGGACTGGAGACAGTAGTGTTGGTCTCTGGACTGGAGACAGTAGTGTAGGTCTCTGGACTGGAGACAGTAGTGTAGGTCTCTGGACTGGAGACAGTAGTGTAGGTATCTTGACTGGAGACAGTAGTGTAGGTCTCTGGACTGGAGACAGTAGTGTAGGTCTCTGGAGACAGTAGTGTTTGTCTCTGGACTGGAGACAGTAGTGTAGGTCTCTGGACTGGAGACAGTAGTGTTGGTCTCTGGACTGGAGACAGTAGTGTTGGTCTCTGGACTGGAGACAGTAGTGTTGGTCTCTGGACTGGAGACAGTAGTGTAGGTTTCTGGACTGGAGACAGTAGTGTAGGTCTCTGGACTGGAGACAGTAGTGTAGGTCTCTGGACTGGAGACAGTAGTGTTGGTCTCTGGACTGGAGACAGTAGTGTTGGTCTCTGGAGACAGTAGTGTTGGTCTCTGGAGACAGTAGTGTTGGTATCTGGACTGGAGACAGTAGTGTTGGTATCTGGACTGGAGACAGTAGTGTAGGTCTCTGGACTGGAGACAGTAGTGTAGGTCTCTGGAGACAGTAGTGTAGGTCTCTGGAGACAGTAGTGTTGGTATCTGGACTGGAGACAGTAGTGTAGGTCTCTGGACTGGAGACAGTAGTGTAGGTCTCTGGACTGGAGACAGTAGTGTAGGTCTCTGGACTGGAGACAGTAGTGTAGGTCTCTGGAGACAGTAGTGTAGGTCTCTGGAGACAGTAGTGTAGGTCTCTGGACTGGAGACAGTAGTGTAGGTCTCTGGACTGGAGACAGTAGTGTAGGTCTCTGGACTGGAGACAGTAGTCTAGGTCTCTGGACTGGAGACAGTAGTGTAGGTCTCTATGACTGGAGACAGTAGTGTTGGTCTCTGGACTGGAGACAGTAGTGTAGGTCAGCTTGAATTGTCTGCTTGTGTTTTAGTACATACAGTACAGTATGTCCACAGAGGCAGACCATGGAGGTTATACTGTACTCCAATTCTGGCACCACCCTCACAGGCTGTCTGGCTCTCTGGGTCTCTAGTCTCTCGATCTGGCTGGCCTGGCACCCTCACAGGCTGTCTGGCTCTCTGGGTCTCTAGTCTCTGGCTATCCTCTCCCTCCCAAGTGTGTTTGTGAGTTCTCTCTCCTCTCCTAGGTTAGTTTGTGACTTATTTTGCTGTAGCAGAAGAGCTGTGTCTTGTCAGAAACCAGATGGAACACAGCTGATAATACACAGCTGGAGATGTCTGGTCTGCTCTGGTCTGCTCTGGTCTGCTCTGGTCTGCTCTGGTCTTCTCTGGTCCTCTCTGGTCCTCTCTGGTCTGGTCTGGTCTGGTCTGGTCCGGTCTGCTCTGCTCTGGTCCGGTCTGCTCAGCTCTGCTCTGGTCTGGTCTGGTCTGCTCTGGTCTGGTCTGGTCCGGTCTGCTCTGGTCTGGTCCGTTCCGCTCTGCTCTGGTCTGCTCTGGTCTGGTCTTGTCTGTTCCGATGTTGGTCTGGTTGTGGATCATTACTGTATCTACTAGTCTGGTCTGGATGTGGATCATTACTGTATCTACTAGTCTGGTCTGGTTGTGGATCATTACTCTATCTACTAGTCTGGTCTGGTTGTGGATCATTACTCTATCTACTAGTCTGGTCTGGTCTTGTTGTGGATCATTACTGTATCTACTTGTCTGGTCTTGTCTTGTTGTGGATCATTACTGTATCTACTAGTCTGGTCTGGTCTTGTTGTGGATCATTACTGTTTCTACTAGTCTGTTCTGGTCTGGTTGTGGATCATTACTGTATCTACTAGTCTGGTCTGGTTGTGGATCATTACTGTATCTACTAGTCTGGTCTGGATGTGGATCATTACTGTATCTACTAGTCTGGTCTGGTTGTGGATCATTACTCTATCTACTAGTCTGGTCTGGTTGTGGATCATTACTCTATCTACTAGTCTGGTCTGGTCTTGTTGTGGATCATTACTGTATCTACTTGTCTGGTCTTGTCTTGTTGTGGATCATTACTGTATCTACTAGTCTGGTCTGGTCTTGTTGTGGATCATTACTGTTTCTACTAGTCTGTTCTGGTCTGGTTGTGGATCATTACTGTATCTACTAGTCTGGTCTGGTTGTGGATCATTACTGTATCTACTAGTCTGTTCTGGTCTGGTTGTGGATCATTACTGTATCTACTAGTCTGTTCTGGTCTGGTTGTGGATCATTACTGTATCTACTAGTCTGTTCTGGTCTGGTTGTGGATCATTACTGTCTCTACTAGTCTGGTCTGGTTGTGGATCAATACTGTATCTACTAGTCTGGTCTGGTTGTGGATCATTACTGTATCTACTAGTCTGGTCTGGTTGTGGATCATTACTGTATCTACTAGTCTGGTCTGGTTGTGGATCATTACTGTTTCTACTAGTCTGTTCTGGTCTTGTTGTGGATCATTACTGTATCTACTAGTCTGGTCTGGATCATTACCGTCTCCACAGTAAATCCTGGTAGACTAGTGTTTCAGTCTGCTTTATACATTCCAGAGAGACTGGAGGATATCATTTAATACATTAAACAACATCACAACGTTTCTCTTGATTATGGCCCCTTTCTCTCTCTGGCTGTCTGGTTGTCTGGCCCCTTTCTCTCTCTGACTGTCTGGTTGTCTGGCCCCTTTCTCTCTCTGACTGTCTGGTTCTCTGGCCCCTTTCTCTCTCTGACTGTCTGGTTGTCTGGCCCCTTTCTCTCTCTGGCTGTCTGGTCCTCTGGCCCCTTTCTCTCTCTGACTGTCTGGTTCTCTGGCCCCTTTCTCTCTCTGACTGTCTGGTTCTCTGGCACCTTTCTCTCTCTGACTGTCTGGTTCTCTGGCACCTTTCTCTCTCTGACTGTCTGGTTGTCTGGCCCCTTTCTCTCTCTGACTGTCTGGTTGTCTGGCCCCTTTCTCTCTCTGACTGTCTGGTTCTCTGGCTGTCTGGTTCTCTGGCCCCTTTCTATCTCTGACTGGTTCTCTGGCCCCTTTCTCTCTCTGGCTGTCTGGTACTATGGCCCCTTTCTTTCTCTGACTGTCTGGTTCTCTGGCCCCTTTACTCTCTGGCTGTCTGGTTCTCTGGCCCCTTTACTCTCTGGTCTCTGGCCCCTTTCTCTCTCTGACTGTCTGGTTCTCTGGCCCCTTTCTCTCTCTGACTGTCTGGTTCTCTGGCCCCTTTCTATCTCTGACTGTCTGGTCCTCTGGCCCCTTTCTATCTCTGACTGTCTGGTTCTCTGGCCCCTTTCTATCTCTGACTGTCTGGTGTTCTGGCCCCTTTCTATCTCTGATTGTCTGGTTCTCTGGCCCCTTTCTATCTCTGACTGTCTGGTTCTCTGGCCCCTTTCTATCTCTGACTGTCTGGTTCTCTGGCCCCTTTCTATCTCTGACTGTCTGGGTCTCTGGCCCCTTTCTATCTCTGACTGTCTGGTCTTCTGGCCCCTTTCTATCTCTGACTGTCTGGTTCTCTGGCCCCTTTCTATCTCTGACTGTCTGGTTCTCTGGCCCCTTTCTCTCTCCGGCTGTCTGGTTCTCTGGCCCCTCTCTCTCTCCGGCTGTCTGGTTCTCTGGCCCCTCTCTCTCTCCGGCTGTCTGGTTCTCTGGCTATTCTTTATCCTGTTCATGTTGATGTTGATAATTATGGTTCTTCAGGGGGAGGTATCCGTCTTCCCAATTTGTTCAAGGCCTCCTGAGTACTAGAAAGAGTCCTCCCCTCCTGTTCTCTCGCTTCTCTCCTCTCCTCGTTCCTCCCTTTCTCTTTTCTCTAGTGAGCTGTTGGAGGCAGAGCCATGTGTGTCAATTGGGAAACAGCTGGGACACACAAGAGATAACAGATACTGATATACTCTGACAGACAAATCAAGAAAAATGGATAGACATAGATATCCAATTAGACTCCTAGACAGCATCTGGAGAGCTAGCAGATCACACCCACTGCCTTTTCTTGAGAACCAGTAGAGAGAGAGAGAGAGAGAGAGAGAGAGAGACAAACACACACACACACACACATCAGCCTTTAGTTATAACCTAGTTATCATCAGCCTTTAGTTAGGGCCTAGTTATCATCAGCCTTTAGTTGTAACCTAGTTATCATCAGCATTTAGTTAGGGCCTAGTTATCATCAGCCTTTAGTTATAACCTAGTTATCATCAGCCTTTAGTTAGGGCCTAGTTATCATCAGCCTTTAGTTAGGGCCTAGTTATCATCAGCCTAGTTATCATCAGCCTTTAGTTATAACCTAGTTATCATCAACCTTTAGTTATAACCTAGTTATCATCGGCCTTTAGTTATAACCTAGTTATCATCAACCTTTAGTTATAACCTAGTTATCATCGGCCTTTAGTTAGGGCCTAGTTATCATCAGCCTTTAGTTAGGGCCTAGTTATCATCAACATTGTGGTCTGAAAATACTGGGTCATGGGCCAGATCAGACGTGTGTGTCACAATCAAATCAAATTGTGTTTGTCACATGCGCCGAATACAAGAAGTGTAGACATTACAGTGAAATGCTGACTGACAAGCCCTTAACCAACAGCCCTTAACCAACAGCCCTTAACCAACAGCCCTTAACCAACAGCCCTTAACCAACAGCCCTTAACCAACAGCCCCTAACCAACAGCCCCTAACCAACAGCCCCTAACCAACAGCCCTTAACCAACAGCCCTTAACCAACAGCCCTTAACCAACAGCCCTTAACCAACAGCCCTGAACCAACAGCCCTTAACCAACAGCCCTTAACCAACAGCCCTTAAACAGCCCTTAACCAACAGCCCTTAACCAACAGCCCTTAACCAACAGCCCCTAACCAACAGCCCTTAACCAACAGCCCCTAACCAACAGCCCTTAACCAACAGCCCTTAACCAACAGCCCCTAACCAACAGCCCTTAACCAACAGCCCTTAACCAACAGCCCCTAACCAACAGCCCTTAACCAACAGCCCTTAACCAACAGCCCTTAACCAACAGCCCTAACCAACAGCCCTGAACCAACAGCCCTTAACCAACAGCCCTGAACCAACAGCCCTTAACCAACAGCCCTTAACCAACAGCCCTTAACCAACAGCCCTTAACCAACAGCCCTTAACCAACAGCCCTGAACCAACAGCCCTTAACCAACAGCCCTTAACCAACAGCCCTTAAACAGCCCTTAACCAACAGCCCTTAACCAACAGCCCTTAACCAACAGCCCTTAACCAACAGCCCTTAAACAGCCCTTAACCAACAGCCCTTAACCAACAGCCCTTAACCAACAGCCCCTAACCAACAGCCCCTAACCAACAGCCCCTAACCAACAGCCCCTAACCAACAGCCCCTAACCAACAGCCCCTAACCAACAGCCCTTAACCAACAGCCCTTAACCAACAGCCCCTAACCAACAGCCCTTAACCAACAGCCCTTAACCAACAGCCCCTAACCAACAGCCCCTAACCAACAGTCCCTTAACCAACAGCCCTTAACCAACAGCCCTTAACCAACAGCCCCTAACCAACAGCCCTTAACCAACAGCCCTTAACCAACAGCCCTGAACCAACAGCCCCTAACCAACAGCCCCTAACCAACAGCCCTTAACCAACAGCCCCTAACCAACAGCCCTTAACCAACAGCCCCTAACCAACAGCCCTTAACCAACAGCCCTGAACCAACAGCCCCTAACCAACAGCCATTAACCAACAGCCCCTAACCAACAGCCCTTAACCAACAGCCCTTAACCAACAGCCCTGAACCAACAGCCCCTAACCAACAGCCATTAACCAACAGCCCCTAACCAACAGCCCTTAACCAACAGCCCCTAACCAACAGCCATTAACCAACAGCCCCTAACCAACAGCCCTTAACCAACAGCCCTTAACCAACAGCCCCTAACCAACAGCCCTTAACCAACAGCCCCTAACCAACAGCCCTGAACCAACAGCCCTTAACCAACAGCCCCTAACAACAGCCCTTAACCAACAGCCTTAACCAACAGCCCTTAACCAACAGCCCTTAACCAACAGCCCTTAACCAACAGCCCCTAACCAACAGCCCCTAACCAACAGCCCTTAAACAGCCCTTAACCAACAGCCCTTAACCAACAGCCCTTAACCAACAGTCCTTAACCAACAGCCCTTAACCAACAGTCCTTAACCAACAGCCCTTAACCAACAGCCCTTAACCAACAGCCCCTAACCAACAGCCCTTAACCAACAGCCCTTAACCAACAGCCCTGAACCAACAGCCCCTAACCAACAGCCCTTAACCAACAGCCCTTAACCAACAGCCCTTAACCAACAGCCCTTAACCAACAGCCCCTAACCAACAGCCCTTAACCAACAGCCCTGAACCAACAGCCCTTAACCAACAGCCCTTAACCAACAGCCCCTAACCAACAGCCCCTAACCAACAGCCCCTAACCAACAGCCCTGAATCAACAATTTGCGTTCAAGAAATGGAGTTAAGAAAATATTTACTAAATAAACTAAATTGAAAAATAAAATAAAAAGCAACACAATAAAATAACATTAACAAGACTATATACAGGGGGTACCGGTACAGAGTCAATGTGGAGACTATATACAGGGGGTACCGGTACAGAGTCAATGTGGAGGCTTTATACAGGGGGTACCGGTACAGAGTCAATGTGGAGGCTTTATACAGGGGGTACTGGTACAGAGTCAATGTGGAGGCTTTATACAGGGGGTACCGGTACAGAGTCAATGTGGAGGCTATATACAGGGGGCACCGGTACAGAGTCAATGTGGAGGCTTTATACAGGGGGTACCGGTACAGAGTCAATGTGGAGGCTATATACAGGGGGTACTGGTACAGAGTCAATGTGGAGGCTTTATACAGGGGGTACTGGTACAGAGTCAATGTGGAGGCTATATACAGGGGGTACCGGTACAGAGTCAATGTGGAGGCTTTATACAGGGGGTACTGGTACAGAGTCAATGTGGAGGCTATATACAGGGGGTACCGGTACAGAGTCAATGTGGAGGCTATATACAGGGGGTACCGGTACAGAGTCAATGTGGAGGCTTTATACAGGGGGTACTGGTACAGAGTCAATGTGGAGGCTATATACAGGGGGTACCGGTACAGAGTCAATGTGGAGGCTTTATACAGGGGGTACCGGTACAGAGTCAATGTGGAGGCTATATACAGGGGGTACCGGTACAGAGTCAATGTGGAGGCTATATACAGGGGGTACCGGTACAGAGTCAATGTGGAGGCTATATACAGGGGGTACCGGTACAGAGTCAATGTGGAGGCTATATACAGGGGGTACCGGTACAGAGTCAATGTGGAGGCTTTATACAGGGGGTACCGGTACAGAGTCAATGTGGAGGCTATATACAGGGGGTACCGGTACAGAGTCAATGTGGAGGCTTTATACAGGGGGAACCGGTACAGAGTCAATGTGGAGGCTATATACAGGGGGTACCAGTACAGAGTCAATGTGGAGGCTATATACAGGGGGTACCAGTACAGAGTCAATGTGGAGGCTATATACAGGGGGTACCGGTACAGAGTCAATGTGGAGGCTTTATACAGGGGGTACCGGTACAGAGTCAATGTGGAGGCTTTATACAGGGGGAACCGGTACAGAGTCAATGTGGAGGCTATATACAGGGGGTACCGGTACAGAGTCAATGTGGAGGCTATATACAGGGGGTACCAGTACAGAGTCAATGTGGAGGCTATATACAGGGGGTACCGGTACAGAGTCAATGTGGAGGCTTTATACAGGGGGTACCGGTACAGAGTCAATGTGGAGGCTTTATACAGGGGGTACTGGTACAGAGTCAATGTGGAGGCTATATACAGGGGGTACCGGTACAGAGTCAATGTGGAGGCTATATACAGGGGGTACCGGTACAGAGTCAATGTGGAGGCTTTATACAGGGGGTACCGGTACAGAGTCAATGTGGAGGCTTTATACAGGGGGTACCGGTACAGAGTCAATGTGGAGGCTATATACAGGGGGTACCGGTACAGAGTCAATGTGGAGGCTATATACAGGGGTACCGGTACAGAGTCAATGTGACTATATACAGGGGTTACCGGTACAGAGTCAATGTGGAGGCTATATACAGGGGGTACTGGTACAGAGTCAGTGTGGAGGCTATATACAGGAGGTACCGGTACAGAGTCAGTGTGGAGGCTATATACAGGAGGTACCGGTACAGAGTCAGTGTGGAGGCTATATACAGGGGGTACCGGTACAGAGTCAATGTGGAGGCTATATACAGGGGGTACCGGTACAGAGTCAATGTGGAGGCTATATACAGGGGGCACCGGTACAGAGTCAATGTGGAGGCTATATACAGGGGGTACCGGTACAGAGTCAATATGGAGGCTATATACAGGGGGCACCGGTACAGAGTCAATGTGCAGGCTATATACAGGGGTACCGGTACAGAGTCAATGTGCAGGCTATATACAGGGGGTACCGGTACAGAGTCAATGTGGAGGCTATATACAGGGGGGTACCGGTACAGAGTCAATGTGCGGCCGTACAGGTTAGTCAAGGTCATGTGTACATGTAGGTCGGGGTAAAGTGACTCTGCATAGATAATAAACAGTGAGTAGCAGCAGTGTACATGTAGGTCGGGGTAAAGTGACTCTGCATAGATAATAAACAGCGAGTAGCAGCAGTGTAAATAGTCCGGGTGAACATTTGATGAACTGTTCAGGAGTCTTATGGTTTAGGGGGTAGAAGCTGTTAAGGAGCCTTTTGGACCTAGACTTCGTGAGAGAACAGTCTATGACTTGGGTGACTGGAGTCTTTGACAATATTTTGGGCTTTCCTATGACACCGCCTAGTATATAGGTCCTGGATTGCAGGAAACTTGGCCCCAGTGATGTACTGGGCCGTACGCACTACCCTCTGTAGTACCTTGTGGTCAGATGCTGAGCAGTTGCCATACCAAGCGGTGATGCAACCGGTCAGGATGCTCTCGATGGTGCAGAACTTTTTTAGGATCAGGGGACCCATGCCAAATCTTTTCAGTCTCCTAAGGGGGTAAAGGTGTTGTCGTGCCCTCTTCCTACTGTCTTGGTGTGTTTGGACCATGATAGTTTGTTGGTGATGTGGACACCAAAGGAAGTTGAAATATGCTGGTTTGCGAAGTGATTAGTAATTCCTATCGAAATCCAGCCAGTGGGAGGATATCCAAGAATTTGAATATTTCATCATCCACAACCCACTGCTATGGTGAAAGACTGAACTAAACCATCTAAACTGGAACAACCATCGCAGTAACGGGTGGAATAAGTCCAATTAGTTTAGAAAAATGTACGTTATTTCAATTAATCAATCAATGTGCACGAGGAAACTATCATATTAAAACTATTATACAAATCAACAAAGAATGCTGGGGAATATGGTAATGATCACGTCTTTTTCACTCAGAGAGGTAAACAGAAATCAACCACAAAACCATAAAAAATATGAAAAACATTTTTTTGAATCAAATGTTCAGTTGTGTGGAAATCTAGATAAGGTGACATCCATTCCTAACACTGATCTGAATAAAAGGCATGGAAAGTCACAGACATTCCTAACACTGATCTGAATATAAGGCATGGAAAGTCACAGACATTCCTAAAACTGATCTGAATATAAGGCATGGAAAGTCACAGACATTCCTAACACTGATCTGAATAAAAGGCATGGAAAGTCAGACATTTCTAAAACTGATCTGAATATAAGGCATGGAAAGTCACAGACATTCCTAACACTGATCTGAATATAAGGCATGGAAAGTCACAGACATTCCTAAAACTGATCTGAATATAAGGCATGGAAAGTCACAGACATTCCTAACACTGATCTGAATATAAGGCATGGAAAGTCACAGACATTTCTAAAACTGATCTGAATATAAGGCATGGAAAGTCACAGACATTCCTAACACTGATCTGAATATAAGGCATGGAAAGTCACAGACATTCCTAACACTGATCTGAATATAAGGCATGGAAAGTCACAGACATTCCTAACACTGATCTGAATATAAGGCATGGAAAGTCACAGACATTCCTAACACTGATCTGAATATAAGGCATGGAAAGTCACAGACATTTCTAAAACTGATCTGAATATAAGGCATGGAAAGTCACAGACATTCCTAACACTGATCTGAATATAAGGCATGGAAAGTCACAGACATTCCTAAAACTGATCTGAATATAAGGCATGGAAAGTCACAGACATTCCTAACACTGATCTGAATAAAAGGCATGGAAAGTCAGACATTTCTAAAACTGATCTGAATATAAGGCATGGAAAGTCACAGACATTCCTAACACTGATCTGAATATAAGGCATGGAAAGTCACAGACATTCCTAAAACTGATCTGAATATAAGGCATGGAAAGTCACAGACATTCCTAACACTGATCTGAATATAAGGCATGGAAAGTCACAGACATTTCTAAAACTGATCTGAATATAAGGCATGGAAAGTCACAGACATTCCTAACACTGATCTGAATATAAGGCATGGAAAGTCACAGACATTCCTAACACTGATCTGAATATAAGGCATGGAAAGTCACAGACATTCCTAACACTGATCTGAATATAAGGCATGGAAAGTCACAGACATTTCTAAAACTGATCTGAATATAAGGCATGGAAAGTCACAGACATTCCTAACACTGATCTGAATATAAGGCATGGAAAGTCACAGACATTCCTAACACTGATCTGAATATAAGGCATGGAAAGTCACAGACATTTCTAAAACTGATCTGAATATAAGGCATGGAAAGTCACAGACATTCCTAACACTGATCTGAATATAAGGCATGGAAAGTCACAGACATTCCTAACACTGATCTGAATATAAGGCATGGAAAGTCACAGACATTTCTAAAACTGATCTGAATATAAGGCATGGAAAGTCACAGACATTCCTAACACTGATCTGAATATAAGGCATGGAAAGTCACAGACATTCCTAACACTGATCTGAATATAAGGCATGGAAAGTCACAGACATTCCTAACACTGATCTGAATATAAGGCATGGAAAGTCACAGACATTTCTAATGACTAAAGGCACTTTAACGATGGGAGAGTTAACACTACTGGTTAAATTCTGAACACTTCAGGAGATAAAGCTATAAAGCTTTTCTCCTGGTTGGAAACAGACTGGGAAAACATGACAATCTTGTTTAATCTTTTGCATTCTAAATGCCTGTGTTTATTAACGATGAGAATACGTATTGGCCAATCTAAATGCTTAATCTTTCAATTTTAAACACTGCCGTTTAGGTTATTAACATGTTTCATGGTTTTATAGTGTAGAGCAGGTGTCCTTGCAAGGATTTGTCTCCTCTTTCCAATTAGTGAGCAGTGACATTCATGCCTGTTGAATACAGTACAGTTCATGGTCATTTGTCTCTCTGTGTAGGAGAAAAATCCTTGAGTTGAGTGAATTGTATCATAACCAGAGGATTTCTCCCTGTGTGTAGGAGGAAAAATCCAAGAGCTGAGTGGGTAAGATGTAATGTAATGCTTTGTAAAGAGGAAGAGAGGAGATAAATGTTAAGGTGTACTGAGGAGAGGAGAGGAGAGGAGAGGAGAGGAGAGGAGAGGAGAGGAGAGGAGAGGAGAGGAGAGGAGAGGAGAGGAGAGGAGAGGAGAGGAGAGGAGAGAGAAATGTTAAGGTGTACTGAGGAGAGGAGAGGAGAGGAGAGGAGAGGAGAGGAGAGGAGAGGAGAGGAGAGGAGAGGAGAGGAGAGGAGAGGAGAGGAGAGGAGAGGAGAGGAGAGGAGAGGAGAGGAGAGGAGAGGAGAGGAGAGGAGAGGAGAGATGTTAAGGTGTTGTACAGAGGGGAGAAGAGGAGAGGGGAGGAGAGAAATGTTAAGGCGTTGTACAGAGGGGAGGAGAGGAGAGGAGAGACATGTTAAGGCGTTGTACAGAGGAGAGGAGAGGAGAGGAGAGGGGAATAGGGGGGAGGAGAGGAGAGGAGAGGAGAGGGGAGAGGAGAGGAGAAGAGAGGAGAGAGGAGGAGAGGAGAGAAGAGGAGAGGAAGAGGGGGAGGAAAGGAGAAGAGAAGAGAGAGGAGAGAAGATGAGAGGAGAGGAGAGGTAACTCTGATGGTGGTCAGACCAGGAGTAGAGGAGAGCAGACTGGGAGGTCTAATGAAGGAGTAGATGAGAGCAGACTGGGAGGTCTAATGAAGGAGGAAGTAGAACAGACTGGGAGGTCTAATGAAGGAGTAGAGGAGAGCAGACTGGGAGGTCTAATGGAGGAGGAAGTAGAACAGACTGGGAGGTCTAATGGAGGAGGAAGTAGAACAGACTGGGAGGTCTAATGAAGGAGGAAGTAGAACAGACTGGGAGGTCTAATGAAGGAGGAAGTAGAACAGACTGGGAGGTCTAATGAAGGAGGAAGTAGAGCAGACTGGGAGGTCTAATGAAGGAGGAAGTAGAACAGACTGGGAGGTCTAATGAAGGAGGAAGTAGAACAGACTGGGAGGTCTAATGAAGGAGGAAGTAGAACAGACTGGGAGGTCTAATGAAGGAGGAAGTAGAACAGACTGGGAGGTCTAATGAAGGAGGAAGTAGAACAGACTGGGAGGTCTAATGAAGGAGGAAGTAGAACAGACTGGGAGGTCTAATGAAGGAGGAAGTAGAACAGACTGGGAGGTCTAATGAAGGAGGAAGTAGAACAGACTGGGAGGTCTAATGAAGGAGGAAGTAGAACAGACTGGGAGGTCTAATGAAGGAGGAAGTAGAACAGACTGGGAGGTAAGGAATGAGGGTGGTGAAGGGGTCTGCTAGGCCGGAAGCCGTCTCCCAGGGAGGCTCCAGGTGACAGGAACATTTTAAGACATGAGGGTGATTCCTCCTGGATCTTCTAAATCCCTCTTTCTGTTCCAATCCCACCCTCCCATACCTCTAGACCTCACATCTGTTCTGTTTGCAGTGTACTTTTAAAATCATAGCTTACACAGGGCCCTGTAATTACCCTTTAAACTGCTCTCTCTCTCTCTCGCTCTCTCTCTCTCTCACACACACACACACACACACATACACGCACCACACACACCACTATTTTCTACATTGTATAATAATAGTGAAGTCGTCAACACTATGAAATAACACATATGGAATCATGTAGTAACCAAAAAAGTAGCCACCCTTTGCCTTGATGACAGCTTTGCACATTCTTGGCATTCTCTCAACCAGCTTCATAAGGAATGCTTTTCCAACAGTCCTGAAGGAGTTCCCACACATGCTGAGCACTTGTTGGCTGCTTTTCCTTCACTCTGGGGTCTAACTCATTCCAAACCATCTCAGTTTGGTTGAGATCGGGTGATTGTGGAGGCCAGGTCATCTGATCATCAGCTAACAGTAGACATTTGACTTCAGATTCTAGTAGGGTGAGGCCGGGTGCTGCAGACTGTTCTAGTGGCCTCTCCAATTCATTGATATATATATTTGTTGAAGAGGGTGGGGCTTAAGCTGCATCCCTGTCTCACCCCACAGCCCTGTGGAAAGAAATTAATGTGTTTTTTGGCCAATGTTTGTGTACATGGAATATAATTGTGTGGATTTTATAATTGTGTGGATTTTATAATTGTGAGGACGTTGGTAAAATGCAGAGTCAGGCGCAGGACACAGTTCTGAGTAATCATCCAAAATAAGTAAGATTCCAACAAGGAACAAATACAATAATCCCAAGCACGAACAACGAGAACCCACATGACAAGAAATGTGACCCATTTTGGTTGGTTATGTTGTCATAGTTGTGCCTATGTGGGAGGGAATGCTGTCACCTCCAGGCGTGTGTTTGTCCCCCTGTGTGCTGAGGGTGTCAGGTTCTTGTCCGGTTCTGGCATTTAGGTCACCACAGACTAGTACATGTCACTGGGCCTGGAAATGATTGATTTCCCCCTCTAGGATGGAGAAGCTGTCTTCATTAAAGTATGGGGATTCTAGTGGAGGGATATAGGTAGCACACAGGAGGACATTTTTCTCTGTTGAGATCATTTCCTTTTGAATTTCTTGCAAAATGTAAAATATTCCTGTTTTTACTCATTTATTAGAGTGAGTTAGGTCTGCTCTATACCAAATTAGAGTCCCTTCCCTGTTTCACACCTGGTAGTTTTGGTGGATGGGACTACCAGCTCTCTGTAACCTAGAGGGCAACCAGTGGGTCCATATCCCCCCCCCCCCCCCCCCCAGGGCTCTTGGCCCCTCTTCTCCCCCTCAAATACCTCAGATTCCAATCCTTTCTTACAGCCTCCTCAGGAAATGAAACACGATTATATATATGAGTGTTGAGGTGTGGAGAGTTGTGGGTTGAGTTATTGAGGGTTGAGGGGTTAAGGGGACTCTCAATAAACTGTTAGTGTTTATTTAAGTCAGTTAAGAACAAATTCTTATCTACAATGACGGCCTACCAGGGAAAAGTGGGTTAACGGCCTTGTTCAGGGGCAGAACGACAGATTTTTACCTTGTCAGCTCGGGGATTTGATCTTACAATCTTCCGTTTGCCTGGTCAACACTCTAACCACTACGGCAACACTCTAACCACGAGGCCAACACTCTAACCACCAGGTCAACACTCTAACCACCAGGTCAACACTCTAACCACTAGGTCAACACTCTAACCACTAGGTCAACACTCTAACCACTAGGTCAACACTCTAACCACTAGGTCAACACTCTAACCACGAGGCCAACACTCTAACCACCAGGTCAACACTCTAACCACTAGGTAACCACTAGGTCAACACTCTAACCACCAGGTCAACACTCTAACCACGAGGTCAACACTCTAACCACGAGGCCAACACTCTAACCACGAGGCCAACACTCTAACCACGAGGCCAACACTCTAACCACCAGGTCAACACTCTAACCACCAGGTCAACACTCTAACCACCAGGTCAACACTCTAACCACCAGGTCAACACTCTAACCACTAGGTCAACACTCTAAACACTACAGCAACACTCTAACCACCAGGTCAACACTCTAACCACTAGGTCAACACTCTAACCACCAGGTCAACACTCTAACCACGAGGTCAACACTCTAACCACGAGGCCAACACTCTAACCACGAGGCCAACACTCTAACCACCAGGTCAACACTCTAACCACCAGGTCAACACTCTAACCACCAGGTCAACACTCTAACCACCAGGTCAACACTCTAACCACCAGGTCAACACTCTAACCACCAGGTCAACACTCTAACCACTAGGCCAACACTCTAACCACTAGGTCAACACTCTAACCACTACAGCAACACTCTAACCACTAGGTCAACACTCTAACCACTACGCCAACACTCTAACCACCAGGTCAACACTCTAACAACGAGGCCAACACTCTAACCACTAGGTAACCACTAGGACAACACTCTAACCACTCGGCCAGCACTCTAACCACTCGGCCAACACTCTAACCACTAGGCCAACACTCTAACCACTAGGCCAACACTCTAACCACTAGGTCAACACTCTAACCACCAGGTCAACACTCTAACCACCAGGTCAACACTCTAACCACCAGGTCAACACTCTAACCACCAGGTCAACACTCTAACCACTAGGTCAACACTCTAACCACTAGGTCAACACTCTAACCACCAGGTCAACACTCTAACCACCAGGTCAACACTCTAACCACCAGGTCAACACTCTAACCACCAGGTCAACACTCTAACCACTAGGTCAACACTCTAACCACTAGGTCAACACTCTAACCACTAGGTCAACACTCTAACCACCAGGTCAACACTCTAACCACCAGGTCAACACTCTAACCACCAGGTCAACACTCTAACCACCAGGTCAACACTCTAACCACTAGGTCAACACTCTAACCACCAGGTCAACACTCTAACCACTAGGCCAACACTCTAACCACTAGGTCAACACTCTAACCACTAGGCCAACACTCTAACCACTACAGCAACACTCTAACCACTAGGCCAACACTCTAACCACTAGGTCAACACTCTAACCACTAGGCCAACACTCTAACCACTACAGCAACACTCTAACCACTAGGCCAACACTCTAACCACCAGGTCAACACTCTAACCACTACAGCAACACTCTAACAACGAGGCCAACACTCTAACCACCAGGTCAACACTCTAACCACCAGGTCAACACTCTAACCACCAGGTCAACACTCTAACCACTAGGTCAACACTCTAACCACCAGGTCAACACTCTAACCACCAGGTCAACACTCTAACCACCAGGTCAACACTCTAACCACCAGGTCAACACTCTAACCACCAGGTCAACACTCTAACCACCAGGTCAACACTCTAACCACCAGGTCAACACTCTAACCACTAGGTCAACACTCTAACCACTAGGTCAACACTCTAACCACTAGGTCAACACTCTAACCACTAGGTCAACACTCTAACCACTAGGTCAACACTCTAACCACTAGGTCAACACTCTAACCACTAGGTCAACACTCTAACCACCAGGTCAACACTCTAACCACCAGGTCAACACTCTAACCACCAGGTCAACACTCTAACCACCAGGTCAACACTCTAACCACCAGGTCAACACTCTAACCACCAGGTCAACACTCTAACCACCAGGTCAACACTCTAACCACTAGGCCAACACTCTAACCACTAGGTCAACACTCTAACCACTAGGTCAACACTCTAACCACCAGGTCAACACTCTAACCACCAGGTCAACACTCTAACCACCAGGTCAACACTCTAATCACTAGGCCAACACTCTAACCACTAGGTAACCACTAGGACAACACTCTAACCACTATGCCAACACTCTAACCACCAGGTCAACACTCTAACCACTACAGCAACACTCTAACCACTACAGCAACACTCTAACCACTACAGCAACACTCTAACCACTAGGCCAACACTCTAACCACTAGGTAACCACTACAGCAACACTCTAACCACTAGGCCAACACTCTAACCACTAGGTAACCACTACAGCAACACTCTAACCACTAGGCCAACACTCTAACCACTAGGTAACCACTACAGCAACACTCTAACCACTAGGCCAACACTCTAACCACTAGGCTACCTGCCGCCCCAGGTGGGTAAAAAATATATCTATATGTTTCTTGCTTTGGAATTTGAATGAATCTGTTACAAGAGAAGGAAGAAAAAAACATTGTAGTTTATTTTCACTGAGCTGATTGCAAAATAACTGAGTGAAACAGAATAAATATGATGCCATAAAGGATGTTCAATAAGCGTGTTTTACGCCCAAGGCTTTCCACCAAGGGAATTTAAGGAAGCAGACAGCTTCAGAGCTTGAGTTCCGTATATCAGAGCTTGTGAAAAGGATTCCAGAAGTGTGTGACGATGAGTAACAACTGTCTCTCCCCTGGTGTGTTTAGTTACGGTCAGAGATCCTGTGCAGTGTGGATTAGGAAATGGCACCTGTCTATACTCACATAGACACACACACACAGACACAGACACAGACACAGACACAGACACAGACACAGACACAGACACAGGCACACACACACACAGAGACACGGACACAGAGACACACACACACACAGAGACACACACACACACACACACACAGAGACACACACACACACACACACACAGAGACACACACACACACAGACACACACACACACACACACACACACACACACACACACACACACACACACACACACACACACACACACACAGAGAGACACACACACACACACACACACACACACACACACACACACACACACACACACACACACAGACACACACAGACACAGACACACACACACACACAGAGACACAGACACAGAGACACACACACACACAGAGACACACCCACACAGAGACACACACACACACACACACACACACACACACACACACACACACACACACACACACACACACACACACACACACACACAGAGAGACACACACACACACACACACAAACACACACACACACACACAGGTACTGTAGATAGACAGACAGATGGACACCTACAGTAGCTGAGACTAAAGCAACAAGAAGACCTGCCCAACGACCGTCATCTTTCCACAGTGGCCCCATGTTCCTCATACCCTTCCCCCTCGCTGAAGGCCTCTTCACTACTTCCACTAAGCCTTGTTCCATTGTTTCCTCTCCTGTTCCCCTGTTCCCGGGCCCCAGAGAGAGACAAGACCTGACATGCCAGCCTGCCTCTCCTCCTCTCCTTATATATTCAATATTCCTTCCTATGGAGAGACTGGGCCTGTCATCTGGAGAGAAACCCTGTCTTCATATGGAGAGACTGGGCCTGTCATCTGGAGGGAAAACCGGTCTTCATATGGAGAGACTGGGCCTGTCATCTGGAGGGAAAACCTGTCTTCCTATGGAGAGACTGGGCCTGTCATCTGGAGGGAAAACCGGTCTTCATATGGAGAGACTGGGCCTGTCATCTGGAGGGAAAACCGGTCTTCATATGGAGAGACTGGGCCTGTCATCTGGAGGGAAAACCGGTCTTCATATGGAGAGACTGGGCCTGTCATCTGGAGAGAAAACCTGTCTTCATATGGAGAGACTGGGCCTGTCATCTGCAGGGAAAACCTGTCTTCCTATGGAGAGACTGGGCCTGTCATCTGCAGGGAAACCCTGTCTTCATATGGAGAGACTGGGCCTGTCATCTGGAGGGAAAACCTGTCTTCATATGGAGAGACTGGGCCTGTCATCTGGAGGGAAAACCTGTCTTCATATGGAGAGACTGGGCCTGTCATCTGCAGGGAAAACCTGTCTTCATATGGAGAGACTGGGCCTGTCATCTGGAGGGAAAACCTGTCTTCCTATGGAGAGACTGGGCCTGTCATCTGCAGGGAAAACCTGTCTTCATATGGAGAGACTGGGCCTGTCATCTGGAGGGAAACATGCCATTATATTTGAAAAGACCATAATATTTCCCTTCATGCGTGGTGATTTCCCCTCTCTCATTTTAACGGGTTCTATAGTGGTATGTTTGAGAGGACTTTGTAATAACTGTAGACAACATGTCATTGGAGTGCAGATCCATGCATAGACTCTAGAACCCCAGGGACAGGAACTCTAGAACCCCAGGGACAGGACCTCTACAACCCCAGGGACAGGAACTCTACAACCCCAGGGACAGGAACTCTAGAACCCCAGGGACAGGAACTCTAGAACCCCAGGGACAGGAACTCTAGAACCTCAGGGACAGGAACTCTAGAACCCCGGGACAGGAACTCTAGAACCTCAGGGACAGGAACTCTAGAACCCCAGGGACAGGAACTCTAGAACCCCGGGACAGGAACTCTAGAACCTCAGGGACAGGAACTCTAGAACCTCAGGGACAGGAACTCTAGAACCCCAGGGACAGGAACTCTAGAACCCCAAGGTGAATAGTACAGGCTCCATTGATATTTATTTGATTGATTCTACATTTTGCATGGTGACATTTCTTGCTCTTTCCATGACATAGACTGACCAGGTGAATCCAGGTGAAAGCAATGATCCCGTATTTGATGTCACCTGTTAAATCCACTTCAATCAGTGTAGAGATGAAGGGGAGGAGACGCGTTAAAGAAGGATTTTTGAGACAATTGAGACAGATTGTGTATGTGTACCATTCAGAGGGTGAATGGGCAAGACTAAAGATTTAAGTGCCTTTGAAAGGGGTATAGTAGTTGGTGCCAGGCGCACCAGTTTGTGTCAAGAACTGCAATGCTGCTGGATTTTTCACATCCAAAGGCATTCAGCCAGCTTGACACAACTGTGGGAAGCATTGGAGTCCACATGGACCAGCATCCCTGTGGAACGCTTTCAACACCTTGTAGAGTCAACATGGACCAGCATCCCTGTGGAACGCTTTCAACACCTTGTAGAGTCAACATGGACCAGCATCCCTGTGGAACGCTTTCAACACCTTGTAGAGTCAACATGGACTAGCATCCCTGTGGAACGCTTTCAACACCTTGTAGAGTCCCTGCCCTGACGAATTGAGGCTGTTCTGAGGGCAAAAGGGGGTACAACTCAAAATTTGGAAGGTGTTCTTAATGTTTTGTACACTCAGTGTCTATAGATATACTGTAGTGTCTATATATACTGTAGTGTCTATATATACTGTAGTGTCTATAGATATACTGTAGTGTCTATATATACTGTAGTATCTATATATACTGGAGGAAGTGGACTTCTAAGTACATAATAGATGGCACTCATCCATCTGGGACTTACTGGGACTTACTGGGACTTACTGGGACTTACTGGGACTTCCTGGGACTTACTGGGACTTCCTGGGACTTACTGGGACTTACTGGGACTTACTGGGAATGCCCCCGCTTTTTGTGACCTCACCAGCCACGACACCCCCTAGCCCTCAGCCCTTTCTACCCCTCGCCCCCAGCACCTCAACCCCTTCTACCCCCAGCCCCTCAACCCTCAACCCCTTCTACCCCCAGCCCCTCAACCCCTTCTACCCCCAGCACCCCAACCCCTTCTACCCCCAGCACCTCAACCCCTTCTACCCCCAGCCCCTCAACCCCTTCTACCCCCAGCACCTCAACCCCTTCTACCCCCAGCCCCTCAACCCCTTCTACCCCCAGCACCCCAACCCCTTCTACCCCCAGCACCTCAACCCCTTCTACCCCCAGCACCCCAACCCCTTCTACCCTCAGTCCTCCAACCCCTTCTACCCCCAGCCCCTCAACCCCTCTACCCCCAGCACCCCAACCCCTTCTACACCCAGCACCTCAACCCCTTCTACCCCCAGCACCTCAACCCCTTCTACCCCCAGCACCCCAACCCCTTCTACCCCCAGCACCTCAACCCCTTCTGCCCCCAGTCCCCAGCACCTCAGCCCCCAGCACCCCTACCCCTTCTACCCCCAGCACCTCAACCCCTTCTACCCCAGCCCCTCAACCCCTTCTACCCCCAGCCCCTCAACCCCTGCTACCCTCAGCCCTCCAACCCCTTCTACCCCCAGCACCTCAACCCCTTCTACCCCCAGCACCTCAGCACCTCAATCCCTTCTACCCCCAGCCCTCAGCACCTCAACTCCTTCTACCCCCAGCCCTCAGCACCTCAACCCCTTCTACCCTCAGCACCTCAACCCCTTCTACCCCCAGCACCTCAACCCCTTCTACCCCCAGCCCTCAGCACCTCAACCCCTTCTACCCCCAGCACCTCAACCCCTTCTATCCCCAGCCCTCAGCACCTCAACCCCTTCTACCCCCAGCCCTCAGCACCTCAACCCCTTCTACCCCCAGCACCTCAACCCCTTCTACCCCCAGCCCTCAGCACCTCAACCCCTTCTACCCCCAGCACCTCAACCCCTTCTACCCCCAGCCCTCAGCACCTCAACCCCTTCTACCCCCAGCCCTCAGCACCTCAAGCCCTTCTACCCCCAGCACCTCAACCCCTTCTACCCCCAGTCCCCAGCACCTCAACCCCTTCTACCCCCAGCCCTCCCGGTCTAGCCCAGCGTGGTAAGTGGTAAAGGGAGACCTGATTGGTTCTACTCTGTCTCCAGGGTATGGTAAAGGGAGACCTGATTGGTTCTAGTCTGTCTCCAGGGTATGGTAAAGGGAGACCTGATTGGTTCTAGTCTGTCTCCAGGGTATGGTAAAGGGAGACCTGATTGGTTCTAGTCTGTCTCCAGAGGAGGGTAAAGGGATACTTGATTGGTTCTAGTCTGTCTCCAGGGTATGGTAAAGGGATACCTGATTGGTTCTAGTCTGTCTCCAGAGGAGGGTAAAGGGATACCTGATTGGTTCTAGTCTGTCTCCAGGGTATGGTAAAGGGATACCTGATTGGTTCTAGTCTGTCTCCAGAGGAGGGTAAAGGGATACCTGATTGGTTCTAGTCTGTCTCCAGGGTATGGTAAAGGGAGACCTGATTGGTTCTAGTCTGTCTCCAGGGGTTCGACACATAAATATTGTCTGGATGAATATATACTGTACTGTATCCATGTGCTGGGCATTGGTTGCCTTGGACAAGACAGACAGACACACAGGCAGACAGGCAGACAGGCAGACAGACAGGCAGACAGACAGGCAGACAGACAGGCAGACAGACAGACAGACAGGCAGACAGGCAGGCAGACAGACAGACAGACAGGCAGACAGACAGACAGACAGGCAGACAGACAGATAGACAGACAGACAGACAGGCAGACAGACAGACAGACAGGCAGACAGACAGACAGACAGGCAGACAGGCAGGCAGACAGACAGGTAGACAGACAGGCAGACAGGTAGGCAGACAGACAGACAGACAGGCAGACAGGCAGACAGGCAGACAGACAGACAGGCAGACAGGCAGACAGACAGACAGACAGACAGACAGACAGGCAGACAGGCAGACAGACAGACAGACAGACAGACAGGCAGACAGGCAGACAGACAGGCAGACAGACAGACAGACAGACAGACAGACAGACAGACAGACAGACAGACAGACAGACAGACAGACAGACAGGCAGACAGGCAGACAGACAGGCACAGCTGCGCCTCCTTTAAGACATCCATTATTATGTATCCTTTGTATCTCTGTCGAGCCTGAGATACTCCACTGGGGATGACTCAGGATAAGCCGGTCTGTCCGTCCGGGGGGTGCCCAGGAGAGGAACGACTTACTGCAGAGGGGGGGCCCTAAGACGTCCACCCACTCAACATCTGTCATAGGACAGGAGATGGGAGGACAGCGGGTAGGACAGGTGGGAGAGGGGAGGAGAGGAAAGGGCAGGACGGGAGAGAGGATGGGAAGAGGGGGAGGAGAGGGGGAAGGAGAGGAGAGAGGAGGAGGGGGGAGAGGGGAGGGGAGGAAAGGGCAGGACGGGAGAGAGGATGGGAAGAGGGGGAGGAGAGGAGAGAGGAGGAGAGGAGGGAGGAGAGGGGAGGGGAGGAAAGGGCAGGACGGGAGAGGGGGAGGAGAGGGGGAAGGAGGAGACTGTAAGCCTGTCTCTCCTGTCTGGTAGTCTTGTCTCTATAGACTTATTCTCAGGAGACTGTCAGCCTGTCTCTCCTGTCTGGTAGTCTTGTCTCTATAGACTTATTCTCAGGAGACTGTCAGCCTGTCTCTCCTGTCTGGTAGTCTTGTCTCTATAGACTTATTCTTAGGAGACTGTCAGCCTGTCTCTCCTGTCTGGTAGTCTTGTCTCTATAGACTTATTCTCAGGAGACTGTAAGCCTGTCTCTCCTGTCTGGTAGTCTTGTCTCTATAGACTTATTCTCAGGAGACTGTCAGCCTGGCTCTCCTGTCTGGTAGTCTTGTATCTCGTCCATCAGGCAGCTCTCTCCAGCGATTATGTTATTCTGTGGATGATGAGGTTATCTCTGACATGTACATAGAGAGAGAGAGACAGAGTGATGTGACTGGTCAGAGAGACAGTCTCGCTGTCTCCCTGTCTCCCTGTCTCCCTGTATCTGAAAACACACTGTCCAGGTCCCCTCGCTGTCTCCCTGTCTCTGATAACACACTGTCCAGGTCCCCTCGCTGTCTCCCTGTCTCCCTGTATCTGAGAACACACTGTCCAGGTCCCCTCGCTGTCTCCCTGTCTCCCTGTATCTGAGAACACACTGTCCAGGTCCCCTCGCTGTCTCCCTGTCTCCCTGTATCTGAGAACACACTGTCCAGGTCCCATCGCTGTCTCCCTGTCTCCCTGTATCTGAAAACACACTGTCCAGGTCCCCTCGCTGTTTCCCTGTCTCCCTGTATCTGATAACACACTGTCCAGGTCCCCTCGCTGTCTCCCTGTCTCCCTGTATCTGAGAACACACTGTCCAGGTCCCCTCGATGTCTCCCTGTCTCTGATAACACACTGTCCAGGTCCCCTCGCTGTCTCCCTGTCTCCCTGTATCTGATAACACACTGTCCAGGTCCCCTCGCTGTCTCCCTGTCTCCCTGTCTCTGATAACACACTGTCCAGGTCCCCTCGCTGTCTCCCTGTATCTGATAACACACTGTCCAGGTCCCCTCGCTGTTTCCCTGTCTCCCTGTATCTGATAACACACTGTCCAGGTCCCCTCGCTGTCTCCCTGTATCTGATAACACACTGTCCAGGTCCCCTCGCTGTCTCCCTGTATCTGAGAACACACTGTCCAGGTCCCCTCGCTGTCTCCCTGTCTCCCTGTATCTGAGAACACACTGTCCAGGTCCCCTCGATGTCTCCCTGTCTCTGATAACACACTGTCCAGGTCCCCTCGCTGTCTCCCTGTCTCCCTGTATCTGATAACACACTGTCCAGGTCCCCTCGCTGTCTCCCTGTCTCCCTGTCTCTGATAACACACTGTCCAGGTCCCCTCGCTGTCTCCCTGTATCTGATAACACACTGTCCAGGTCCCCTCGCTGTTTCCCTGTCTCCCTGTATCTGATAACACACTGTCCAGGTCCCCTCGCTGTCTCCCTGTATCTGATAACACACTGTCCAGGTCCCCTCGCTGTCTCCCTGTATCTGAGAACACACTGTCCAGGTCCCCTCGCTGTCTCCCTGTCTCCCTGTATCTGAGAACACACTGTCCAGGTCCCCTCGCTGTCTCCCTGTCTCCCTGTATCTGAGAACACACTGTCCAGGTCCCATCGCTGTCTCCCTGTCTCCCTGTATCTGAAAACACACTGTCCAGGTCCCCTCGCTGTCTCCCTGTCTCCCTGTATCTGAGAACACACTGTCCAGGTCCCCTCGCTGTCTCCCTGTCTCCCTGTATCTGATAACACACTGTCCAGGACCCTCGCTGTCTCCCTGTCTCTGATAACACACTGTCCAGGTCCCCTCGCTGTCTCCCTGTCTCCCTGTATCTGATAACACACTGTCCAGGTCCCCTCGCTGTCTCCCTGTATCTGATAACACACTGTCCAGGTCCCCTCGCTGTCTCCCTGTATCTGATAACACACTGTCCAGGTCCCCTCGCTGTCTCCCTGTATCTGAGAACACACTGTCCAGGTCCCCTCGCTGTTTCCCTGTCTCCCTGTATCTGATAACACACTGTCCAGGTCCCCTCGCTGTCTCCCTGTCTCCCTGTATCTGAGAACACACTGTCCAGGTCCCCTCGCTGTCTCCCTGTCTCCCTGTATCTGAGAACACACTGTCCAGGTCCCCTCGCTGTCTCCCTGTCTCCCTGTATCTGAGAACACACTGTCCAGGTCCCCTCGCTGTCTCCCTGTCTCCCTGTATCTGAGAACACACTGTCCAGGTCCCCTCGATGTCTCCCTGTCTCTGATAACACACTGTCCAGGTCCCCTCGCTGTCTCCCTGTCTCCCTGTATCTGATAACACACTGTCCAGGTCCCCTCGCTGTCTCCCTGTCTCCCTGTCTCTGATAACACACTGTCCAGGTCCCCTCGCTGTCTCCCTGTATCTGATAACACACTGTCCAGGTCCCCTCGCTGTTTCCCTGTCTCCCTGTATCTGATAACACACTGTCCAGGTCCCCTCGCTGTCTCCCTGTATCTGATAACACACTGTCCAGGTCCCCTCGCTGTCTCCCTGTATCTGAGAACACACTGTCCAGGTCCCCTCGCTGTCTCCCTGTCTCCCTGTATCTGATAACACACTGTCCAGGTCCCCTCGCTGTCTCCCTGTCTCCCTGTATCTGAGAACACACTGTCCAGGTCCCCTCGCTGTCTCCCTGTCTCCCTGTATCTGAGAACACACTGTCCAGGTCCCATCGCTGTCTCCCTGTCTCCCTGTATCTGAAAACACACTGTCCAGGTCCCCTCGCTGTCTCCCTGTCTCCCTGTATCTGAGAACACACTGTCCAGGTCCCCTCGCTGTCTCCCTGTCTCCCTGTATCTGATAACACACTGTCCAGGACCCTCGCTGTCTCCCTGTCTCTGATAACACACTGTCCAGGTCCCCTCGCTGTCTCCCTGTCTCCCTGTATCTGATAACACACTGTCCAGGTCCCCTCGCTGTCTCCCTGTATCTGATAACACACTGTCCAGGTCCCCTCGCTGTCTCCCTGTATCTGATAACACACTGTCCAGGTCCCCTCGCTGTCTCCCTGTATCTGAGAACACACTGTCCAGGTCCCCTCGCTGTTTCCCTGTCTCCCTGTATCTGATAACACACTGTCCAGGTCCCCTCGCTGTCTCCCTGTCTCCCTGTATCTGAGAACACACTGTCCAGGTCCCCTCGCTGTCTCCCTGTCTCCCTGTATCTGAGAACACACTGTCCAGGTCCCCTCGCTGTCTCCCTGTCTCCCTGTATCTGAGAACACACTGTCCAGGTCCCCTCGCTGTCTCCCTGTCTCCCTGTATCTGAGAACACACTGTCCAGGTCCCCTCGATGTCTCCCTGTCTCTGATAACACACTGTCCAGGTCCCCTCGCTGTCTCCCTGTCTCCCTGTATCTGATAACACACTGTCCAGGTCCCCTCGCTGTCTCCCTGTCTCCCTGTCTCTGATAACACACTGTCCAGGTCCCCTCGCTGTCTCCCTGTATCTGATAACACACTGTCCAGGTCCCCTCGCTGTTTCCCTGTCTCCCTGTCTCTGATAACACACTGTCCAGGTCCCCTCGCTGTCTCCCTGTATCTGATAACACACTGTCCAGGTCCCCTCGCTGTCTCCCTGTATCTGATAACACACTGTCCAGGTCCCCTCGCTGTCTCCCTGTATCTGAGAACACACTGTCCAGGTCCCCTCGCTGTTTCCCTGTCTCCCTGTATCTGATAACACACTGTCCAGGTCCCCTCGCTGTCTCCCTGTCTCCCTGTATCTGAGAACACACTGTCCAGGTCCCCTCGCTGTCTCCCTGTATCTGAGAACACACTGTCCAGGTCCCCTCGCTGTCTCCCTGTCTCCCTGTATCTGAGAACACACTGTCCAGGTCCCATCGCTGTCTCCCTGTATCTGAGAACACACTGTCCAGGTCCCCTCGCTGTCTCCCTGTCTCCCTGTATCTGAGAACACACTGTCCAGGTCCCATCGCTGTCTCCCTGTATCTGATAACACACTGTCCAGGTCCCCTCGCTGTCTCCCTGTATCTGATAACACACTGTCCAGGTCCCCTCGCTGTCTCCCTGTCTCCCTGTATCTGATAACACACTGTCCAGGTCCCCTCGCTGTCTCCCTGTATCTGATAACACACTGTCCAGGTCCCCTCGATGTCTCCCTGTCTCTGATAACACACTGTCCAGGTCCCCTCGCTGTCTCCCTGTCTCCCTGTATCTGATAACACACTGTCCAGGTCCCCTCGCTGTCTCCCTGTCTCTGATAACACACTGTCCAGGTCCCCTCGCTGTCTCCCTGTATCTGATAACACACTGTCCAGGTCCCCTCGCTGTTTCCCTGTCTCCCTGTCTCTGATAACACACTGTCCAGGTCCCCTCGCTGTCTCCCTGTATCTGATAACACACTGTCCAGGTCCCCTCGCTGTCTCCCTGTATCTGATAACACACTGTCCAGGTCCCCTCGCTGTCTCCCTGTATCTGAGAACACACTGTCCAGGTCCCCTCGCTGTTTCCCTGTCTCCCTGTATCTGATAACACACTGTCCAGGTCCCCTCGCTGTCTCCCTGTCTCCCTGTATCTGAGAAAACACTGTCCAGGTCCCCTCGCTGTCTCCCTGTCTCCCTGTATCTGAGAACACACTGTCCAGGTCCCATCGCTGTCTCCCTGTATCTGATAACACACTGTCCAGGTCCCCTCGCTGTCTCCCTGTATCTGATAACACACTGTCCAGGTCCCCTCGCTGTCTCCCTGTCTCCCTGTATCTGATAACACACTGTCCAGGTCCCCTCGCTGTCTCCCTGTATCTGATAACACACTGTCCAGGTCCCCTCGCTGTCTCCCTGTATCTGATAACACACTGTCCAGGTCCCCTCGCTATCTCCCTGTCTCCCTGTATCTGATAACACACTGTGACTTTGCCCTGTGGTCATGTTGCTCTGACCTGGGCGTGCTTTGATCGTCTGGGGTCACTCTCTCCTCTTCCTCTGTCTTCCCTTGAGATCAGACTGTCCAGACTGTAAACTCCCTTTGGCCTGTGGCGTTCTGACCTGGGCGTGTGTGAGACGGAGTCACCTCCTTCCCTGTCTTCTCTCTACCTCTCTCCTTTTCTTTCCTTCCCAATCCCTCTCTCTCCCCCTGCCTCAGGTGTCAACAGGCCCATCGATCAACCCCGTGCTGCTCTTCTCCTTTCTCCTCCTCTCCTCCTCCCTCCACCTCTCCTCCCTCCACCTTTCCTCTCCTCCCTCCACCTCTCCTCCTCTCCTCCACCTCTCCTCCCTCCACCTCTCCTCTCCTCCTCCCTCCACCTCTCCTCCCTCCACCTTTCCTCTCCTCCCTCCACCTCTCCTCTCCTCCTCCCTCCACCTCTCCTCCCTCCACCTCTCCTCTCCTCCCTCCACCTCTCCTCCTCTCCTCCTCCTCCCTCCACCTCTCCTCCCTCCACCTCTCCTCTCCTCCCTCCACCTCTCCTCCTCTCCTCCTCCTCCCTCCACCTCTCCTCCCTCCACCTCTCCTCCCTCCACCTCTCCTCTCCTCCCTCCACCTCTCCTCCTCCTCCCTCCACCTCTCCTCCCTCCACCTTTCCTCTCTCCACCTTTCCTCTCCTCCCTCCACCTCTCCTCTCCTCCTCCCTCCACCTCTCCTCCCTCCACCTTTCCTCTCCTCCCTCCACCTCTCCTCTCCTCCTCCTCCCTCCACCTCTCCTCCCTCCACCTCTCCTCTCCTCCCTCCACCTCTCCTCCTCTCCTCCTCCTCCCTCCACCTCTCCTCCCTCCACCTCTCCTCTCCTCCTCCCTCCACCTCTCCTCCCTCCACCTCTCCTCTCCTCCCTCCACCTCTCCTCCTCTCCTCCTCCTCCCTCCACCTCTCCTCCCTCCACCTCTCCTCTCCTCCTCCCTCCACCTTTCCTCTCCTCTCCTCCCTCCACCTCTCCTCCCCTCCTCCTCTCCTCTCCTCCCCTCCTCCTCCCTCCACCTCTCCTCCCTCCCTCCCTCCACCTCTCCTCTCTCCTCTCTCCGCCCTCCTCCTCCTCTCCTCCCTCCCCTCTCTCCTCCCTCCACCTCTCCTCTCCTCCTCCCTCCACCTCTCCTCCCTCCACCTATCCTCCTCTCCTCCCTCCACCTCTCCTCTCCTCCCCTCTCTCCTCCCTCCTCCTCTCCTCCCTTCTCCTCTCCCCTCTCTCCTCCCTCCACCTCTCCTCTCCTCTCCTCTCCTCCCCTCTCTCCTCCCTCTTCCTCTCCGCCCTTCTCCTCTCCTCTCCCCTCCCTTCTCCTCTCCTCCCCTCTCTCCTCCCTCCACCTCTCCCCCCTTCTCCTCTCCTCTCTTCCTCAGCTAATCACCATGATAACCTGGGGCAGGATTCAGAAATGCACTACCAACTCCCGAAGGAATGTGTACAGTAATTAACCCCAAAGGGATATTGAGTGTGTGGGTAGGTGTCTGGGTGGGTGGCTGGCTGGATGGGTGGGTGGCTGGCTGGATGGGGGGGGGTGGCTGGCTGGATGGGGGGGTGGATGGGTGGGTGGCTGGTTGGTTGGATGGATGGGTGGGTGGCTGGCTGGATAGGTGGCTGGCTGGTTGGCTGGGTGGATGGATGGATGGATGGGTGGGGGGGTTGGATGGGTGGGTGGCTGGATGACTGGGTGGGTGGGGGGAGGGGTGGCTGGCTGGCTGGCTGGCTGGGTGGGTGGATGGGTGGCTGGATGGATCGCTGGGTGGGGGGGTGGATCGCTGGCTGGGTGGGTGGGTGGGTGGATGGATCGCTGGCTGGGTGGGTGGGCCCTAGCCAAGTGATGGCGAAAGATGGACAGATCCCCTTTTCCAAATAACTATTTCAACCCCCAACCCCCAACCCCCAAACGTATTTTAACAGCACATTTGTCCCTCTTCTTTCTCCATGGCAGCTCTTCCACGTGGCCTATGTCCTCATCAAGTTTGCCAACTCTCCTCGACCAGACCTGTGGGTGCTAGAACGTTCCACTGACTTCGGAGAGACCTACCAGCCGTGGCAGTTCTTCGCCTGTGAGTAGGGCCGGGAATTTTTATATGTTTCCATTCCAATTTTTATTTGCGATTTGATGTTCCGAACATTTTGCTGACTAGATATCTGCTGCAGAGAGACGAGAGAAAATGAGTTTTGATCAGACATGGAAATAGAAGTGGTGAAAACACGTTGGCTCACTATTTCAAAATGAAATAGTGAAGATGGAGAACAAAGCTATAGGATGGAAACTACCGGAGGGTTTGGAGCAGGTACAACTTCCAGTCAAATATCGATGTGTAACACCTTCCAGGTACAGCCAACTAGAGAACGCTAACGCTACCTAGCAACAACAACAAAAAACGATACTTGGAGTCAAACTATCGATATGTCGTCCAAAAAATTATATTGAGATTTTCCCCCATCACTACGTGCTCCTATGAGTAGAACTATGATACAAATTGTACTTGTGGTTCCTGAACATCGAAAAGAGAAGGAAGACAAGGCTCAGGAAGAGGATTAGGTTGGTGTGTTTATGTCTGGGGGCCTGGAAGTTCAACTCCTGTGTTAGTTTTAACCCCTTGTGTGATTGGTTGTGTGTGATTGGTTGTGTGTGATTGGTTGTGTGTGATTGGTTGTGGGTGATTGGTTGTGGGTGATTGGTTGTGGGTGATTGGTTGTGTGTGTTTGGTTGTGTGTGATTGGTTGTGTGTGTTTGGTTGTGTGGGTGATTGGTTGTGTGTGTTTGGTTGTGTGTGATTGGTTGTGTGTGATTGGTTGTGGGTGATTGGTTGTGGGTGTTTGGTTGTGTGTGTTTGGTTGTGTGTGTTTGGTTGTGTGTGTTTGGTTGTGTGTGTTTGGTTGTGTGTGATTGGTTGTGTGTGATTGGTTGTGTGTGATTGGTTGTGTGTGTTTGGTTGTGGGTGATTGGTTGTGGGTGATTGGTTGTGTGTGTTTGGTTGTGTGTGTTTGGTTGTGTGTGATTGGTTGTGTGTGATTGGTTGTGTGTGATTGGTTGTGTGTGATTGGTTGTGTGTGATTGGTTGTGTGTGATTAGTTGTGTGTGATTGGTTGTGTGTGTTTGGTTGTGTGTGATTGGTTGTGTGTGTTTGGTTGTGTGTGATTGGTTGTGTGTGATTGGTTGTGTGTGTTTGGTTGTGGGTGATTGGCTGTGTGTGTTTGGTTGTGTGGGTGATTGGTTGTGTGTGATTCTAAGGGTTATTCCAAGATTCCGGGGGTTTTGTTTTGGAATAACCCTGAGGGCAGGGGGGGGTGGCCTCTCACAGAGCTGCTTCCACCTGACTGGCGGCACCAGCTGTCAATCAATAGGAGGGAGACAGGAACATTCCGAGCATTGTTGCCCGCCCACCTCATCGGCGGTACAGATACAACCTCTACCTCAGAGCTCAATATTTGAGACAGAGACAGACAGGAGAAGATATTTAACAGGACTTCACTATTGACAGACAGGAGAAGATATTTAATGTGACTTCACTTCCTCGTAGGTAAAATTGGACACGGTAAAAGCAGTTAGTAGTCTGAGAGAAGAGGGACCCTGGGCCTCCTCTTAGACTAACAGTATTGTCTGTACAAGAGAGACCCGGGTTGTTTGGATCCTGGATGCTGATTGGTTGATTTAAAAAATACCATGACGTGTTAATCTCATAACTCCACTGTCCCGCAGCTCTGCAAGGAAATTCATAAACTTCATCTCCTTCGTGGAAACAAAACTTCTACACATAATTTTTCGATGTTACTATTTGGTTTGCAACAGTTGAGGGTTGTATAAAACGACCAGCCTGCTGGGGTAGCAACTTCAGAACGCAAAAACAAATGTACATTTAAAAAAAAATGTATCTTCTTTTTATCTTATTAAATGTATTCTATTGTACCTGATTATATACTATTATTATTGTTATTGAAATACTGTACCACTATGGCAAAGTCAACTAATTGTATTCATGCCAAAAAGGCAATCTGAATTTGAATTTGAGAGAGCGAGCAGAGAGAGAGAGAAAGAGAGTGAGAGCGAGCTGAGAGAGAAGAGAGGGAGAGCTCACCTCTTGGCCACAGTACAGTGGACTATATGATTACAGACATTGGCCCTTTCTCTCTCAGCCCATTCACTGTCAAGCCACTAACACCACTGTCTGATCACAGACAAATTACGTTGTTCCTCAAAAGAACAGACATGGAATCAACCACACATTTACAGCCCAGTCAGCTGTACAACATTAGACATTCACAGCTCAGTCAACTGTACAACATCAGACATTCACAGCCCAGTCAACTGTACAACATCAGACATTTACAGCCCAGTCAGCTGTACAACATCAGACATTCACAGCTCAGTCAACTGTACAACATCAGACATTCACAGCCCAGTCAACTGTACAACATCAGACATTCACAGCTCAGTCAGCTGTACAACATCAGACATTCATAGAGATGGGCCCAAAACAGCAGAGAAAAATACCAGGAAGCAACCTGTCATCGAAATATCCAAACACTCTTAGATAACTTTCTAGATACCACATTCACTCACAGTGAAGAAGGCATCAATCTGGCCGTAAAAAAACATCAACTATATATTCAGGCAAACGGCAAAAGAAGCACAATTGAAATTGATATAAAACAAAACAAAAAAAGACCACAGATGACAACTGGTTTGATGCAGATTGTAAAATTATAAGGAATCAACTTAGAACACTATCCAACCAAAAGCACAGAGACCCAAATAATGGTGAATTAGGCCTTCATTACTGGGAGACTTTAAAACTCTATAAGCGTACACTCAGAACCAAGCACAGTACAACAGCTGACACTAATTGAACACTAACAACTTCTGGCAAAATTGAAATCAAAAATATAAAAAATCTAAACGAGGAATTAGTGATACAAAATGGTGACATATGGACGACCCATTTTAAAACACTACAACACCGTTCAAATGGACACTAACACAGAACAACGCCAAATTCATGAGAAGTTGAATGGATTAGAAAAAGCTATAAAGGACAACCAAAATCCATTGGACTCCCCAATTACTGACCAGGAGCTCTATAAGAAACTAAACTATTACTGACCAGGAGCTCTATAAGAAACTAAACTATTACTGACCAGGAGCTCTATAAGAAACTAAACTATTACTGACCAGGAGCTCTATAAGAAACTAAACTATTACTGACCAGGAGCTCTATAAGAAACTAAACTATTACTGACCAGGAGCTCTATAAGAAACTAAACTATTACTGACCAGGAGCTCTATAAGAAACTAAACTATTACTGACCAGGAGCTCTATAAGAAACTAAACTATTACTGACCAGGAGCTCTATAAGAAACTAAACTATTACTGACCAGGAGCTCTATAAGAAACTAAACTATTACTGACCAGGAGCTCTATAAGAAACTAAACTATTACTGACCAGGAGCTCTATAAGAAACTAAACTATTACTGACCAGGAGCTCTATAAGAAACTAAACTATTACTGACCAGGAGCTCTATAAGAAACTAAACTATTACTGACCAGGAGCTCTATAAGAAACTAAACTATTACTGACCAGGAGCTCTATAAGAAACGAAACTATTACTGACCAGGAGCTCTATAAGAAACTAAACTATTACTGACCAGGAGCTCTATAAGAAACTAAACTATTACTGACCAGGAGCTCTATAAGAAACTAAACTATTACTGACCAGGAGCTCTATAAGAAACTAAACTATTACTGACCAGGAGCTCTATAAGAAACTTCAGGTCCTCAGATTTAAAATAGCATGCGGACCTGATGGCATCCTAAATGAGATGCTCAAACTCACCAGCGCAAAATTTCAATTGGCTGTATTAAAACAGTTTAATTTGATCCTGAGTGTCGGTTATTTCCCTGACATCTGGAATCAAAGACTCATAACCCCAACCTTTAAGAACGGAGACAAATTTGACCCTAACAATTCCAGAGGCATTTGTGTGAACAGTAACCTGGGGAAGGTTTTCTGTAGTATTATAAATGTAAGAGTTCTAAACTTCCTTAATAAGCACAATGTCTTGAGTAAAAGACAAATTGGATTTATACCAAAACATCGCACGACTGATCATATTTAAACCCTACACACCCTGATAGATCAACATGTCCACCAACATAATACCAAAATATACACTTGCTTTATCAACTTCCAAAAAGCATTTGATTCTATTTGACATACAGGACTGTTCTACAAAGTTATTGAAAGTGGTGTAGGGGGTAAAACATATGACATAATTAAATCAATGTATACTGGCAATACGTGCAGCATTAAAATTGGCAAGAAAATAACATAATTCTTTAACCAGGGGCAGGGCCTTCGCCAGGGTTGCAATCTGAGCCCTGCACTCTTCAATATTTACATTAACAAATTGGCCACTATTCTAGAAAAATCCTCAGCCCCTGGTATTAGTCTCCACAATTCAGAAGTTAAATGCCTATTCTTCGCAGATGACCTGTGCCTGCTGTCACCCACAGCACATGGCCTACAGCAGAGCCTGGACCTGCTAGAGCAGTACTGCCAGACCTGGGCCCTGGCAGTAAACCCCAAAAAGACTCAAATAATGATTTTCCAGAGAAGATTCAGATCTCAGGGAATTAGCCCAAAGTTCTCAATTGATACAAAATATAGAGAATTGCACACGCTACAATAACTTAGGTTTAAATACTGTATATAGAGTACTGCACACACTACAATTACTGAGGTTTAAAAATAAGCTCAACTGGACACCTTAATGAGGCAGTGAATGAACAGAGAGAAGGCACGCAGGGCATTCTACGCCATTAAAAGCCAATTCAAATTGAAATACCTATTAAAATTTGGCTAAAACTAATTGAATATGTCATAGAACCAATTGCACTTTATGGCAGCGAGGTGAGGGGTCCACTTGCAAAACAAGATTTCATCAAATGGGACAAACACCCCATTGAAACCCTACATGCAGAGTTCGTGAAGATTCTCCTACATGTCCAGAGGAAAACTACAAACAATGGATGCAGGGTGGAATTAGGCCAATATCCACTAATAATAAAAACTCAAAAAAGAGCAAATAAGTTTTGGAAACATCTAAAATACAGTGAGCACCTCTCATATCATTACCAAGCCCTGCAATGCCAAGAGCTGAGCAAAGAAAAGAGTCCCTTCATCCAGCTGGTCTTGGGGCTGAGTTCACTAACCTGTTCTACTAAAACACTGAAGCCTCAGTCCCCTCATCCAGCTGGTCTTGGGGCTGAGTTCACAAACCTGTTCTACTAACACACTGAAGCCTCAGTCCCATCATCCAGCTGGTCCTGGGGCTGAGTTCACTAACCTGTTCTACTAACACACTGAAGCCTCAGTCCCCTCATCCAGCTGGTCCTGGGGCTGAGTTCACTAACCTGTTCTACTAAAACACTGAAGCCTCAGTCCCCTCATCCAGCTGGTCCTGGGGCTGAGTTCACTAACCTGTTCTACTAACACACTGAAGCCTCAGTCCCCTCATCCAGCTGGTCCTGGGGCTGAGTTCACTAACCTGTTCTACTAAAACACTGAAGCCTCAGTCCCCTCATCCAGCTGGTCCTGGGGCTGAGTTCACTAACCTGTTCTACTAAAACACTGAAGCCTCAGTCCCATCATCCAGCTGGTCCTGGGGCTGAGTTCACAAACCTGTTCTACTAACACACTGAAGCCTCAGTCCCCTCATCCAGCTGGTCCTGGGGCTGAGTTCACAAACCTGTTCTACTAACACACTGAAGCCTCAGGACCAGAACATCCAATCAATCAGAATAAACCAAATTACAACACAGTCAAAACAAAACTATATTGCTTATTGGGAAACACAAGCACAAATACAAAGCAAAATGCAGTGCTATCTGTCCCTACATCGACAGTACACCGTGGCTAACTATTTGACCATGGTTACTGATCAAAACCTTAGAAAAACCTTGACAAAGTACAGGCTCAGTGAGCACAGCCTTGCCATTGAGAAGGGTAGACACAGGAAAACCTGGCTCCCTGTAGAGGAAAGGCTGTGCAACCACTGCACCACTGCAGGACCTGAGACGGAGCTGCATTTCCTGACTAATTTGAAACCTTTATTCAAGGTATGGTTACTGTATGGTTATTTTGACCCTTGGTTATTGTTGTTACTGTTGTCCCATTGACAATTTTGATTCTCTTTATTTAAACATTTTATTTTTATTTTCATATTGTAAATATCCAAAGTAAGCTTTGCGTCATGCCAATAAAGCAAATTGAATTGAATTGAAAGAGAAAGAAAGCAGAGAGAGCAGAGAGAGAGAAAAAACAGAGATAGGCCAAAGAGAGCAGAGAGAGAGACAAAACAGAGATAGGCCAAAGAGAGCAGAGAGAGAGACAAAACAGAGATAGGCCAAAGAGAGCAGAGAGAGAGAGCTGATTATCAAAAGATCAAATGTAATTCTATAGAGAGAGTAGAGAGAGCGAGAGAGCAGAGAGAGAGAGAGAGACGAGATAGCAGAGAAATGGAGAGGAGAGAGCATAGAGATGCAGAGAGATGGAGAAAAGAGAGCAGAGAGATGGAGAAAAGAGAGCAGAGAGATGGAGAAGAGAGAGCAGAGAGAGATACAAACTGATGGAAAGTGATGTTGGGGGTAAAACATACGACATTATAAAATCCATGTATACAAACAACAAGTGTGCGGTTAAAATTGGCAAAAAACACACACAATTCTTCACACAGGGTCATGGGGTTAGACAGGGATGCAGCTTAAGCCCCACCCTCTTCAACATATATATCAACGAATTGGCGCGGGCACTAGAAAAGTCTGCAGCACCCGGCCTCACCCTGCTAGAATCCGAAGTCAAATGTCTGCTGTTTGCTGATGATCTGGTGCTTCTGTCCCCAACCAAGGAGGGCCTACAGCAGCACCTAGATCTTCTGCTCAGATTCTGTCAGACCTGGGCCCTGAGAGTAAATCTCAGTAAGACCAAAATAATGGTGTTCCAAAAAGGGTCCAAAAAGGGTCCAGTCACCAGGACCACAAATAGAAATTCCATCTAGACACTGTTGCCCTAGAGCACACAAAAAACTATACATACCTTGGCCTAAACATCAGCGCCACAGGTAACTTCCACAAAGCTGTGAACGATCTGAGAGACAAGGCAAGAAGGGCATTCTATGCCATCAAAAGGAACATAAATTTCAACATACCAATTAGGATTTGGCTAAAAATACTTGAATCAGTCATAGAGCCCATTGCCCTTTATGGTTGTGAGGTCTGGGGTCTGCTCACCAACCAAGACTTCACAAAATGGGACAAACACCAAATTGAGACTGCATGCAGAATTCTGCAAAAATATCCTTTGTGTACAACGTAGAACACCAAATAATGCATGCAGAGCAGAATTAGGCCGATACCCACTAATTATCAAAATCCAGAAAAGAGCCGTTAAATTCTATAACCACCTAAAAGGAAGCGATTCCCAAACCTTCCATAACAAAGCCATCACCTACAGAGAGATGAACCTGGAGAAGAGTCCCCTAAGCAAGCTGGTCAGCACAATTAGCACAATTAGACCCAACCAAATCATGAGAAAACAAAAAGATAATTACTTGACACATTGGAAAGAATTAACAAAAAAACAGAGCAAACTAGAATGCTATTTGGCCCTACACAGAGAGTACACAGCGGCAGAATACCTGACCACTGTGACTGACCCAAAATGAAGGAAAGCTTTGACTATGTACAGACTCAGTGAGCATAGCCTTGCTATTGAGAAAGGCCGCCGTAGGCAGACATGGCTCTCAAGAGAAGACAGGCTATGTGCTCACTGCCCACAAAATGAGGTGGAAACTGAGCTGCACTTCCTAACCTCCTGCCCAATGTATGACCATATTAGAGAGACATATTTCCCTCAGATTACACAGATCCACAAAGAATTCGAAAACAAATCCAATTTTGAAAAACTCCCATATCTACTGGGTGAAATTCCACAGTGTGCCATCACAGCAGCAAGATTTGTGACCTGTTGCCACGAGAAAAGGGCAACCAGTGAAGAACAAACACCATTGTAAATACAACCCATATTTACGCTTATTTATTTTATCTTGTGTTCTTTAACCATTTGTACATTGTTAAAACACTATATATATATATATATATATATAATATGAAATTTGTAATGTCTTTATTGTTTTGAAACTTCTGTATGTGTAATGTTTACTGTTAATTTTGATTGTTTTTCACTTTATATATTATCTACCTCACTTGCTTTGGCAATGTTAACACATGTTTCCCATGCCAATAAAGCCCTTGAATTGAATTGAATTGATTTGAGAGAGAGAGAGCAGAGAGATGGAGAAGAGAGAGCAGAGAGAGAGAGAGAGAGTAGAAAGAGAAGGCAGAGAGAGAGCAGGGAGAGAGCAGAAAGAGCACGTGCAGAGAGAGTGAACAGAGAGAGAGCAAGCAGAGAATAGACTGAGGTCATCTGCCTTTGGCCTAAAGAGCAAGAACCTGGACTTCACCAAAGAAATCAGAAATACAGACATTGTCATCCTACAAGAAATCTGGTATAGAGGTGAGCTGGTAGTTCCGTAGTTCCGTCCACCAAACTACAGTGGCTTGTGAAAGTATTCACCCCCCTTGGCATTTTTCCTATTTTGTTCCCTACCTGGAATTAAAATAGATTTTTTGGGGGGGTTTGTATCATTTGATTGACACAACATGCCTACAACTTTGATGATGCAAAATATTTTTTATTGTGACACAAACAAGAAATAAGACCAAAAAAATGAAAACTTTTAGCGTGCATAACTATTTATCCCCGAAAGTCAATACTTTGTAGAGCCACCTTTTGCAGCAATTACAGCTGCAAGTTTCCTGTGGTGTGTCTCTATAAGCTTGGCACATGTAGCCACTGGCATGTTTGCCCATTCTTCAAGGCAAAACTGGTCCAACTCCTTCAAGTTGGATGGGTTCTGCTGGTTTACAGCAATCTTTAAGTCATACAAGATTCTCAATTAGATTGAGGTCTGGGCGTTGACTAGGCCATTGCAAGACATTTAAATGTTTCCCCTTAAAACTTCTTAGGGCTGAAATCCCGTTAACGGGATCGATATGACAACAGCCAGTGAAAGTGCAGGGCGACAAATTTAAAACAACTAAAATCTCATAATTAAGATTCCTCAAGCATACAAGTATTTTACACCATTGTAAAGATAAAATTCCCATTAATCCAGCCACAGTGTCTGATTTCAAAAAGTCTTTACAGCGAAAGCACCACAAACGATTATGTTAGGTCACAGAAGCCACAGAAAAACACAGCCATTTTTCCAGCCAAAGATATGAGTCACAAAAAGCACAAATAGAGGTAAAATGAATCACTAACCTTTGATGATCTTCATCAGATGACACTCATAGGACTTAATGTTACACAATACATGTATGTTTTGTTTGGTAAAGTTCATATTTATATCAAAAAATCTGTGTTTACATTGGCACGTTACGTTCAGTAGTTCCAAAAACATCCAGTGATTTTGCATAGCCACATCCATTTACAGAAATACTCATCATAAATGTTGATGAAAATACAAGTGTTACACATGGAATTATAGCTTTACTTCTCCTTAATGCAACCGCTATGTCAGATTTCAAAAAGCTTTACGGAAAAAGCAAACCATGCAATAATCTGAGAACGGAGCTCAGAAAACAAATCCATTTATCCGCCATGTTGGAGTCAAGAGAAATCAGAAATAACATAATAAATATTCACTTACCTTTGATGATCTTCATCAGAATGCACTCCCAGGAATCCCAGTTCCACAATAAATGTTTGATTTGTTCGATAATGCCCATCATTTATATCCAAATAGCTACTTTTGTTAGGGTGTTTAGTACACAAATCCAAACGCAGGTCCAGCCGAACGTCAGACGAAAAGTTAAAAAAGTTATATTACAGGTTGTAGAATCTTGTCAAACTAAGTATAGAATCAATCTTTAGGATGTTTTTATCATAAATCTTCAATAACGTTCCAACCGGAGAATTCCTATGTCTGTAGAAAAGCAATGGAACGCAGGTCGCTCTCATGTGAAATGCGCATGATCCGCTCGTGCCTCTCTGCCAGACACCTGACTCATTCCCCTCTCATTCAGCCCCACATCACAGTAGAAGCCTCATTCAAGTTTCTAAAGACGGTTGACATCTACTGGAAGCCATAGGAAGTGCAACATAACCAATATCCCACTGTGTATTCGATACGGGCTGAGTTGAATATCGAACAACCTCACACTTCCTGTTTGGATTTTTTCTCAGGTTTTTGCCTGCCATATGAGTTCTGTTATACTCCCAGACATCATTCAAACAGTTTCAGAGTGTTTTCTATCCAAATGTACTAATAATATGCATATATGCAAATGGGACTGAGGAGGAGGCTGTTTATTCTGGGCATCTTATTCATCCAAGCTACTCAATACTGCCCCCAGCCATAAGAAGTTAACCCACTCGAGTGTTGCTTTAACAGTATGCTTAGGGTCATTGTCCTGCTGGAAGGTGAACCTCCGTCCCAGTCTCAAATCTCTGGAAGATTAAAACAGGTTTCCCTCAAGAATTTCCCTGTATTTAGCACCATCCATCATTCCTTCAATTCTGACCAGTTTCCCAGTCCCTGCCGATGAAAACATACCCACAGCATGATGCTGCCACCACTGTGCTTCACTGTGGGGATGGTATTCTCGGGGGGATGAGAGGTGTTGGGTTTGCCCAGACATAGCGTTTTCCTTGATGGCCAAAAAAGCTCAATTTTAGTCTCATCTAACCAGAGTACCTTCTTCCATACGTTTGGGGAGTCTCCTACATGCCACCCAACATGTTTGCTTCTTTTTTTCTTTAAGCAATGGCTTTTTTCTGGCCACTCTTCCGTAAAGCCCAGCTCTGTGGAGTGTATGGCTTAAAGTGGTCCTATGGACAGATACTCCAATCTCGGCTGTGGAGCTTTGCAGCTCCTTCAGGGTTATCTTTGGTGTCTTTGTTGCCCCTCTGATTAATGCCCTCGTTGCCTGGTCCGTGGGTTTTGGTGGGCTGCCCTCTCTTGGCAGGTTTGTTGTGGTGCCATATTCTTTCCATTTTTTAATAATGGATTTAGGGATGTTCAAAGTTTCTGATATTTTTTAGAACCCAACCCTGATCTGTACTTCTCCTCAACTTTGTCAACTTTATCCCTAACCTGTTTGGAGAGCTCCTTGATCTTCATGGTGCCACTTGCTTGGTGGTGTTGCAGACTCTGGGGCCTTTCAGAACAGGTGTATATATACTGAGATCATGTGAGACTTAGATTGCACACAGGTGGACTTTATTTAACTAATTATCTTCTCACACCACTTTTCTGTTTTATTTTATTATTTTACATTTTTAAACAAGTTCTTTTTTCATTTCACTTCAGCTATTTTGTGTACGTCCATTACATGAAATCCAAATTAAAATCAAATTAAAATCCAGATTTGTAATGCAACAAAATAGGAAAAATGCCAAGGGGGGTGAATACTTTTGCAAGGCACTGTACCAGGTGTGAAACAGGGAAGGGACTCAAGGGGTCATTTTGGTATAGATTAAATTAATCAAAACAGTAACATTTTACATTTTGCTAGAAATTCAGAAGGAAATGATCTCAACAGAGAAAAATGTCCTTCTGTGTGCTACCTATATCCCTCCACTAGAATCCCCGTACTTTAATGAAGACAGCTTCTCCATCCTAGAGGGGGAAATCAATCATTTCCAGGCCCAGGGACATGTACTAGTCTGTGGATACCTAAATGTCAGAACCGGACAAGAACCTGACACCCTCAGCACACAGGGGGACAAACACCTACCTGGAGGTGACAGCATTCCCTCCCCCATATGCCCCCCTAGGCACAACTATGACAACATAACCACCAAAAATGGGTCACAACTCCTGCAGCTCTGTCGCAAGCTGGGTATGTACATAGTCAATGGTAGGCTTCGAGGAGAATCCTTCGGTAGGTACACCTATAGCTCATCTCTTGGCAGTAGTACTGTAGACTACTTTATCACTGACCTCAACCCAGAGTCTCTCAGAGCGTTCACAGTCAGCCCACTGACACCCTTATCAGATCACAGCAAAATCACAGTCTACTTGAACAGAGCAATACTCCATCATGAGGCATCAAAGCCAAAGGAACTGAGTAATACTGAGAAATGCTATACATGGAAGGAATGCAGTTTGGAAACCTACCAAAAAACTATTAGGCAGCAACAAATTCAATCCCTTTTAGACAACTTCCTGGACAAAACGTTCCACTGTAATAGTGAAGGTGTAAACTTGGCAGTAGAAAACCTAAACAGTATATTTGACCTCTCAGCTTCACTATCAAATCTAAACATTTCAAGCAGAAAACCTAAGAAAATTAACAACAATGACAAATGGTTTGATAAAGAATGTGAAAACCTAAGAAATAAATTGAGAAACCTGTCCAACCAAAAACACAGAGACCCAGAAAACCTACGCCTTTACTATGGTGAATCACTAAAACAATACAGAAATACACTACTGAAAAAGAAGGAACAGCACGTCAGAAATCAGCTCAATGTAACTGAAGAATCCATAGACTCTAACCACTTCTGGGGAAATTGGAAAACACTGAACAAACAACAACACAAAGAGTTATCTATCCAAAATGGAGATGTATGGATAAACCACTTCTCTAGTCTTTGTGGCTCTATAACAAAGAACAAACAGCATCAAACATATACATGATCAAATACAAATATTAGAATCAACTATGAAAGACGACCAGAACCCACTGGATTATCCAATTACATTGAATGAGCTACATAACGAAATACAAGCCCTCCAAATCAAAAAGGCCTGTGGTGTTGATGGTATCCTCAATGAAATGAAAAGTGAAAACAATGTACTGAGAAAATGTCAAATTGTTTTTTTTATCAAATTACTGTAAGACAGAACACATTCACCTTAATTGACAAAGAAACAAAACAAAGGCAAAGTATTGTCATGCTTTTAAAAAATTTCAAACAAGCTTTTGACTCAATTTGGCATGGGGGTTTTGCTATAGGCAAAACACACACATTTCTTTCCACAGGGCTGTGGGGTGAGACAGGGATGCAGCTTAAGCCCCACCCTCTTCAACATATTTATCAATAAATTGGCGAGGGCACTAGAACAGACTGCAGCACCCAGCCTCACCCTGCTAGAATCTGAAGTCAAATGTCTACTGTTTGCTGATGATCTGGTGCTTCTGTCACCAACCAAGGAGGGCCTACAGCAGAACCTAGATCTTCTGCTCAGATTCTGTCAGACTTGGGCCCTGACAGTAAATCTCAGTAAGACCAAAATAATGGTGTTCCAAAAAAGGTCCTGTTGCCATGACCACAAATACAAATTCCATCTAGACACTGTTGCCCTAGAGCACACACAAAACTACACATACCTGGGCCTAAACATCAGCACCACACGTAACTTCTACAAAGCTGTGAACGATCTGAGAGACAAGGCAAGAAGGGCCTTCTATGCCATCAAAAGGAACATAAAATTCGACATACCAATTAGTATCAGGCAAAAGAATACTTGAATCAGGTACAGAACCCATTGCCCTTTATGGTTGCGAGGTCTGGGGTCCGCTCACCAACCAAGAATTCATAAAATGGGACAAACACCGAATTGAGACTCTGCATGCAGAATTCTACAAAAATATCCTCTGTGTATAATGTAAAACACCAAATAATGCATACAGAGTAGAATTAGGGCCGATACCCACTAATTATCAAATTCCAGAAAAGAGACGTTTAAATCTACAACCACCTAAAAGGAATCAATTTCAAACCTTCCATAACAAAGCCATCCCCTACAGAGAGATGAACTTGGAGAAGAGTCCCCTTAAGCAAGCTGGTCCTGAGGCTCTGTTCACAAACACAGACACACCTTACAGAGCCCCAGGACAGCAGCACAATTAGACCCAACCAAATCATGAGAAAACAAAAAGATCATTTCTTGACACATTGGAAAGAATTAACAAAAAAACTGAGCAAACTAGAATGCTATTTGGCCCTAAACAGAGAGTACACAGTGGCAGAATACCTGACCACTGTAACTGACCCAACACTTAAGGAAAGCCTTGACTATGTACAGAGTCAGTGAGCATAGCCTTGCTATTGAGAAAGGCCGCCGTAGGCAGACATGGCTCTCAAGAGAAGACAGGCTATGTGCACACTGCTCACAAAATGCTCACAAAATGAGGTGGAAACTGAGCTGCACTTCTTGACCAATTTATGACCATATTAGAGAGACATATTTCCCTCAGATTACACAGATCCACAAAGAATTCGAAAAACAAATCCAATTTTGATAAACTCCCATATCTACTGGGTGAAATTCCACAGTGTTCCATCACAGTAGCAAGATGTGTAACCTGTTTCCACAAGAAAAGGGCAACAAGGTGAAACACAAACATCATTGTAAATACAACCCATATTTATGTTGATTTATTTCCCATTTTGTACTTTAACCATTTGTACATCGTTACAACACTGCATACAGACATAATGACATTTGTAATGTCTTTATTGTTTTGTAACTTCTGTATGTGTAATATTTACTGTTAATTTTTGTTTATTTTACTTTTGTATAATATCTACTTCACTTATGTTTCCCATGCCAATAAAGCCCCTTGAATTGAGAGAGAGAGACAGAGAGAGAGAGAGAGAGAGAGACAGAGAGAGAGAGAGAGAGAGAGAGAGACAGAGAGAGAGAGAGAGAGAGAGAGAGAGAGAGAGAGAGAGAGAGAGAGAGAGAGAGAGAGAGAGAGAGAGAGAGAGAGAGAGAGAGACAGAGAGAGACAGACAGAGAGACAGAGAGACAGAGAGACAGACAGAGAGAGACAGACAGAGAGAGACAGACAGAGAGACAGAGAGACAGAGAGAGACAGACAGAGAGACAGAGACAGAGAGAGAGAGAGAGAGAGAGAGAGAGAGAGAGAGAGAGAGACAGAGACAGAGACAGAGAGAGAGACAGAGAGAGACAGAGAGAGACAGAGAGAGAGAGAGACAGAGAGACAGAGAGACAGAGAGAGACAGAGACAGAGAGAGAGAGAGACACAGAGAGATTATTATCAACAGATCAATAGCATCCTATAGAAGGCAAATTATACCAATCTAATGTAACACTAGTAGCTAAAAAGCTATTGTCATACCTTGGACTGATCCGAAGAGACGTGAGAAGTTTAACTTTGTGTTTGATAGACTGCCTTTGATCTCAGGTCATCTGAGCAACATTAGACTGTGTTAGCCTGTTGAGCTAAAGCCTGGAGACACTCACTGCCCCATTCTGACTAAGAATATATTTGGTGTCTTCATCATCATGACGTAAAGCTCTGATCTGAGCTTTTTGGAAGGAAAACAGCTGAAGAATGAAATATATCAGGTTATTTTCTAATATAATAGAGCAACATCATTTCCAGTGAGGAAAGGCAGTGTCACTACCTGCTGCCTGCTGCCTGTCGTAGACCAACCCAACAGAGACACACAGAAAGGCTGGAATGACTACAGGCCACATCTCACCCCCACAGTCACACATTCCCTGAATACTTCAGAACTATTCCACCTCTGTCCACGAAAGAGAGAAAAGGGTCAATATCCTGAAGAACTGAGAGAGAATAAGAGAACTGAGAGAATATTTTACACGAGCCCTCTGCCTGAGCCCATACTCTACCTCAGAGAGAGAAGTTCACAGCTGCTGGTAGAAAAAAAACTTTATTGTTCCCCCCCTGGTTGACACACAGAGTACCACTCAACGGTCTATAGTCACTCTGTGTATATAACAACTCTAAACTTCAGAACAGCCTTTTCTCTCTGTTTCTCTGTGGCTAGGGGACAGGGAAGACCATACCAATGACAACTTCACAGTGATTTAGAGGATAGATTTATTTGAGAAGGTTTTTTTTTTAGGAGAGGTTAGAGGAAGGATAAACAGTAACTGAACAGCCTGAAGTCCCACAACTGCTCATATCCAACACACAGCTCATATCCAACACACAGCTCATATCCAACACACAGCTCATATCCAACACACAGCTCATATCCAACACACAGCTCATATCCAACACACAGCTCATATCCAACACACAGCTCATGTCCAACACACAGCTCATAGCTCATATCCAACACACAGCTCATATCCAACACACAGCTCATGTCCAACACACAGCTCATAGCTCATATCCAACACACAGCTCATATCCAACACACAGCTCAGCTCATGTCCAACACACAGCTCAGCTCATGTCCAACACACAGCTCAGCTCATGTCCAACATACAGCTCAGCTCATGTCCAACACACAGCTCAGCTCATGTCCAACACACAGCTCATAGCTCATATCCAACACACAGCTCATATCCAACACACAGCTCATATCCAACACACAGCTCAGCTCATATCCAACACACAGCTCAGCTCATATCCAACACACAGCTCAGCTCATATCCAACACACAGCTCATAGCTCATATCCAACACACAGCTCAGCTCATGTCCAACACACAGCTCAGCTCATATCCAACACACAGCTCATAGCTCATATCCAACACACAGCTCATATCCAACACACAGCTCAGCTCATGTCCAACACACAGCTCAGCTCATGTCCAACACACAGCTCAGCTCATGTCCAACACACAGCTCATAGCTCATATCCAACACACAGCTCATATCCAACACACAGCTCATATCCAACACACAGCTCAGCTCATGTCCAACACACAGCTCAGCTCATGTCCAACACACAGCTCATAGCTCATATCCAACACACAGCTCATATCCAACACACAGCTCATATCCAACACACAGCTCAGCTCATGTCCAACACACAGCTCATAGCTCATATCCAACACACAGCTCATATCCAACACACAGCTCATATCCAACACACAGCTCATATCCAACACACAGCTCAGCTCATGTCCAACACACAGCTCATAGCTCATATCACTGTACTGTGTTTAGCTTCTGACTGCATCAAGCAATTCTATGTATTTATATGTGTTAATATGTGTTAATATGTCTTAATATGTGTTAATATGTGTTAATATGTGTTAATATGTGTTAATATGTGTTTATAAATGTTAATATGTGTTTATATGTGTTTATAAATGTTTATAAATGTTTATATGTGTCTATATGTGTTTATAGATGTTTATAGATGTTAATATGTGTTAATATGTGTTAATATGTGTTAATATGTGTTAATATGTGTTAATATGTGTTAATATGTGTTAATATGTGTTAATATGTGTTTATATGTGTGTGTTTGTGTTTTAACAGCTTCTAAGAGAGACTGCATTGAGCGCTTCGGACAGCGAACCATCGAACGGATCAACTCCGACAACGACGTCATCTGTACCACTGAATACTCCCGCATCGTACCCCTGGAGAATGGAGAGGTACAGTGGTGTGTGTGTGTGTGTGTGTATACCTACTGAGTGTGTGTGTGTGTGTGACATCGTCCCTCTCTCCCAGGTGGTGGTGTCTCTAGTGAACGGGCGTCCCGGGGCTATGAACTTCTCCTACTCTCCAGTCCTGAGGGATTTCACCAAGGCCACCAACATCCGCCTCCGTTTCCTCAGAACCAACACCCTCCTGGGACACCTGATGGGCAAGGCCCTCCGCGACCCCACCGTCACACGCAGGGTGGGGTACTGATGGGTACAGGGGTGAGAAGGTGGGGGGGCCAGGAGGGAGGGAAGGGAAGGGGTCAGAGGGTAGGGGGCAGGTGGTAGAGAAGGGGTCAGAGGGGGGGGGACAGGTGGTAGAGAAGGGATCAGAGGGGTGGGGGGTGGGACAGGTGGTAGAGAAGGGGTCAGACGATAGGGGGGGCAGGAGGTAGAGAAGGGGTCAGAGGGTAGGGGGGGACAGGTGGTAGAGAAGGGGTCAGAGGGTGGGGGGCAGGAGGTAGAGAAGGGGTCAGAGAGTAGGGGGCAGGTGGTAGAGAAGGGGGCAGAGGGTGGGGGGCAGGTGGTAGAGAAGGGGTCAGAGGGTGGGGGGGGCAGGTGGTAGAGAAGGGGGCAGAGGGTGGGGGGGGCAGGTGGTAGACAAGGGGTCAGAGGGTGGGGGGGGAGAGGTGGTAGAGAATGGGTCAGAGAGTAGGGGGCAGGAGGTAGAGAAGGGGTCAGAGGGTAAGGAGGACAGGAGGCAGAGAAGGGGTCAGAGGGCAAGGAGGACAGGAGGTAGAGAAGGGGTCAGAGGGTAAGGAGGACAGGAGGTAGAGAAGGGGTCAGAGGGTAAGGAGGACAGGAGGTAGAGAAGGGGTCAGAGGGTAAGGAGGACAGGAGGTAGAGAAGGGGTCAGAGGGTGGGGGGCAGGTAGTAGAGAAGGGGTCAGAGGGTGGGGGGGGCAGGTGATGGACAAGGGGTCAGAGGGTGGGGGGCAGGTGGTAGAGAAGGGGTCAGAGGGTGGGGGGGGGGCAGGTGGTAGACAAGGGGTCAGAGGGTGGGGGGGAGAGGTGGTAGAGAAGGGGTCAGAGAGTAGGGGGCAGGAAGTAGAGAAGGGGTCAGAGAGTAGGGGGCAGGAGGTAGAGAAGGGGTCAGAGGGGCAAGGAGGACAGGAGGTAGAGAAGGGGTCAGAGGGTAAGGAGGACAGGAGGTAGAGAAGGGGTCAGAGAGTAAGGAGGACAGGAGGTAGAGAAGGGGTCAGAGGGTAAGGAGGACAGGAGGTAGAGGAGGGGTCAGAGGGTAAGGAGGACAGGAGGTAGAGAAGGGGTCAGAGGGTAAGGAGGACAGGAGGTAGAGAAGGGGTCGGAGGGTGGGGGGGGCAGGTGGTAGACAAGGGGTCAGAGGGTGGGGGGCAGGTGGTAGAGAAGGGGTCAGAGGGTGGGGGGGGGCAGGTGGTAGACAAGGGGTCAGAGGGTGGGGGGGAGAGGTGGTAGAGAAGGGGTCAGAGGGTGGGGGGGAGAGGTGGTAGAGAAGGGGTCAGAGGGTGGGGGGGGCAGGTAGTAGAGAAGGGGTCAGAGGGTGGGGGGGCAGGTGGTAGAGAAGGGGTCAGAGGTTGCGGGGCAGGTGGTAGAGAAGGGGTCAGAGGTTGCGGGGCAGGTGGTAGAGAAGGGGTCAGAGGTGGGGGGGGGAAGGTGGTAGACAAGGGGTCAGAGGGTGGGGGGGGGCAGGTAGTAGAGAAGGGGTCAGAGGGTGGGGGGCAGGTGGTAGACAAGGGGTCAGAGGGTGGGGGGCAGGTGGTAGAGAAGGGGTCAGAGGGTAAGGAGGACAGGAGGTAGAGAAGGGGTCAGAGGGCAAGGAGGACAGAAGGTAGAGAAGGGGTCAGAGGGTAAGGAGGACAGGAGGTAGAGAAGGGGTCAGAGGGTAAGGAGGACAGGAGGTAGAGAAGGGGTCAGAGGTTAAGGAGGACAGGAGGTAGAGAAGGGGTCAGAGGGCAAGGAGGACAGGAAGTAGAGAAGGGGTCAGAGGGTAAGGAGGACAGGAGGTAGAGAAGGGGTCAGAGGGTAAGAAGGACAGGAGGTAGAGAAGGGGTCAGAGGGTAAGGAGGACAGGAGGTAGAGAAGGGGTCAGAGGGTAAGGAGGACAGGAGGTAGAGAAGGGGTCAGAGGGTAAGGAGGACAGGAGGTAGAGAAGGGGTCTGAGGGTGGGGGGCAGGTGGTAGAGAAGGGGTCAGAGGGTGGGGGGGGCAGGTGGTAGACAAGGGGTCAGAGGGTGGGGGGGAGAGGTGGTAGAGAAGGGGTCAGAGGGTGGGGGGGGCAGGTAGTAGAGAAGGGGTCAGAGGGTGGGGGGGAAGATGGTAGACAAGGGGTCAGAGGTTGCGGGGCAGGTGGTAGAGAAGGGTCAGAGGGTGGGGGGGGCAGGTGGTAGACAAGGGGTCAGAGGGTGGGGGGAGCAGGTAGTAGAGAAGGGGTCAGAGGGTGGGGGGGCAGGTGGTAGACAAGGGGTCAGAGGGTGGGGGGCAGGTGGTAGAGAAGGGGTCAGAGGGTAAGGAGGACAGGAGGTAGAGAAGGGGTCAGAGGGCAAGGAGGACAGGAGGTAGAGAAGAGGTCAGAGGGTAAGGAGGACAGGAGGTAGAGAAGGGGTCAGAGGGTAAGGAGGACAGGAGGTAGAGAAGGGGTCAGAGGGTAAGGAGGACAGGAGGTAGAGAAGGGGTCAGAGAGTAGGGACAGGGGGTCAGAGGGTAAGGAGGACAGGAGGTAGAGAAGGTGTCAGAGGGTAAGGAGGACAGGAGGTAGAGAAGGGGTCAGAGGGTAAGGAGGACAGGAGGTAGAGAAGGGGTCAGAGGGTAAGGAGGACAGAAGGTAGAGAAGGGGTCAGAGGGTGGGGGGCAGGTAGTGAGAAGGGGTCAGAGGGTAAGGAGGACAGGAGGTAGAGAAGGGGTCAGAGGGTAAGGAGGACAGGAGGTAGAGAAGGGGTCAGAGGGTAAGGAGGACAGGAGGTAGAGAAGGGGTCAGAGGGTAAGGAGGACAGGAGGTAGAGAAGGGGTCAGAGGGTAAGGAGGACAGGAGGTAGAGAAGGGGTCAGAGAGTAGGGGACAGGGGGTCAGAGGGTAAGGAGGACAGGAGGTAGAGAAGGTGTCAGAGGGTAAGGAGGACAGGAGGTAGAGAAGGGGTCAGAGGGTAAGGAGGACAGGAGGTAGAGAAGGGGTCAGAGAGTAGGGGACAGGAGGTAGAGAAGGGGTCAGAGGGCAAGGAGGACAGGAGGTAGAGAAGGGGTCAGAGGGTAAGGAGGACAGGAGGTAGAGAAGGGGTCATATTCAAATGGCCTTTAACTTGAAACCGTACCGTACTACAGCCTGTCAAACTGTGTGACAAGCTGACTAGTCTGAATGAAGCTACAATAGTCAGTTACAATGATTTAATGTCTTCGTGCTGTGCCTGTTTCTCTGCAGTATTACTACAGTATCAAGGACATCAGTATCGGAGGACGCTGTGTGTGTAACGGACACGCTGAGGCCTGCGACCCACACGACCCCAACGACCCCTACAAGTAAGAGGGACAGTCTGACTATACACTAATAGATGAGAGATTATAGAGTAGAAATGAGTACACCTCAATAGATTATAAAATAGAAATGACTACACTTCAATAGATTATAAAATAGAAATGACTACACTTCAATAGATTATAGAATAGAAATGACTACACATCAATAGATTATAGAATACAAATGACTACACTTCAATAAATTATATAATATATATTACTACACTTCAATAAATTATATAATATATATTACTACACTTCAATAAATTATAGAATATATATTACTACACATCAATAGATTATGTAGAGATTACTACACCTCAATAGATTATGTTAATGCCGCCTCTACACTCTAACCACTAGGCTACCTGCTACCTCTACACTCTAACCACTAGACTACCTGCCACCTCTACTCTCTAACCACTAGGCTACCTGCCACCTCTACTCTCTAACCACTAGGCTACCTGCCACCTCTACTCTCTAACCACTAGGCTACCTGCCACCTCTACACTCTAACCACTAGGCTACCTGCCACCTCAACACTCTAACCACTAGGCTACCCTGCCGCCTCTACACTCTAACCACTAGGCTACCTGCCACCTCTACTCTCTAACCACTAGACTACCTGCCGCCTCTACTCTCTAACCACTAGTCTACCCTGCCACCTCTACTCTCTAACCACTAGTCTACCTGCCACCTCTACTCTCTAACCACTAGTCTACCTGCCACCTCTACACTCTAACCACTAGTCTACCCAGCCACCTCTACACCCTAACCACTAGTCTACCTGCCACCTCTACACTCTAACCACTAGTCTACCCAGCCACCTCTACACCCTAACCACTAGTCTACCTGCCACCTCTACTCTCTAACCACTAGACTACCCTGCCACCTCTACTCTCTAACCACTAGTCTACCTGCCACCTCTACACTCTAACCACTAGTCTACCCTGCCGCTCCAAACAGTCTTCTACACCACATGATCTACTCCCCTTTACCTTGAAAACCTCCTTGGGTACTGCAGCCATTTAGCTCTGTGTTGGTTTCCTGAGTTTCCCCCCTCAGTGCTTGTATATGGTGGTGTGTACAGACTGTTCAAAGGACCTGTTAGAGCAAACGCTGTCTTTGGGGAATAGGGAGCACTAAATAGGGAATAGGGTGCACTAAATAGGGAATAGGGTGCACTAAATAGGGAATAGGGTGCACTAAATAGGGAATAGGGAGCACTAAATAGGGAATAGGGTGCACTAAATAGGGAATAGGGTGCACTAAATAGGGAATAGGGTGCACTAAATAGGGAATAGGGAGCACTAAATAGGGAATAGGGTGCACTAAATAGGGAATAGGGTGCACTACATAGGGAATAGGGTGCACTACATAGGGAATAGGGTGCACTAAATAGGGAATAGGGTGCACTAAATAGGGAATAGGGTGCACTAAATAGGGAATAGGGTGCACTAAATAGGGAATAGGGTGCACTAAATAGGGAATAGGGTGCCTTACACAAACAACCTCCCTCATCTCTTTACATATGTCTACTCTCTACAGAGAGTATGTCTACTCTCTACAATGTTCCCTCTAGCTATGGGTTTAAGAGTCAGCTGGAGCTGGTTCCATTTTATGCACGACAACAAATGATACCTTGTATATGCAAAGTGCTCATTCTTAAAGATGGGTGATTCTGCTGTAAGATAAGACAGAGATGGATGACTGAGGAGGAACAATTCAAAATCTAAGTTCTACGGGAGGAGGGAGGTGGTTGAATGCCTCGTGTTTTAACACACACACACACACACACATCTTTAGTATCCAGAGTACGTCAGTATATCAGACGAGAACCAGACATAGAGAGTAAGTCCGACAGGTGGTTTGTTTAAGATAGCAGGAATTTGTTAGTATTTTTTAGGTTTCTGTTTATCTAACAGGAGAAAGTTTAATAAAGCACTTAGCCCTAACGTTAGGGTTTCACCATTCTTAACATTCCCCTGTTAAACGGTCCAGATATAGGAATTTATGCTTTGTGTTTCAAATGGGCTCTGGTCTAAAGTAGTGCACTATGTAGGGAATAGGGTGCCCATTTGAGACGATGAATCTATAACAATGTGTTGGAGTGCTCGCTACTCCCTGGTCTCGCCTGAATACCTCTTCGCGGTGTGAAATGTCCCCCCCCGGACCTGATTACACACGCCACAAGCAGATGTGGCCTGTGTGTGTGTGTGTGTGTGTGTGTGTGTGTGTGTGTGTGTGTGTGTGTGTGTGTGTGTGTGTGTGTGTGTGTGTGTGTGTGTGTGTGTGTGTGTGTGTGTGTGTGTGTGTGTGTGTGTGTGTGTGTGTGTTTCTCCATAAGTCCGCCCAGTCGACTAGATCCATAGGTATTCCTGTAGAGAGTAGACATATGTTAAAGAGATGAGGGAGGTTGTTTGTGTAAGGCTCCCTATTCCCTATTTAGTGCACCCTATTCCCTATTTAGTGCACCCTATTCCCTATTTAGTGCACCCTATTCCCTATTTAGTACACCCTATTCCCTATTTAGTGCACCCTTTTCCCTAATTAGTGCACCCTATTCCCTATTTAGTGCACCCTATTCCCTATTTAGTGCACTTGTTTTGACCAGGCCCTGGTTAAAACTAGGGCACTAGAGAATAAGGTGCCATTCGTGATGTAGCCTAAGATTACTTTTCAACATGTCCACCCTCTAGACAACCACTCCTGCTGTCAGCCAGATTCCACCCTCTAGACAACCACTTCTACTGTCTGCCAGAGTCCACCCTCTAGAGAACCACTTCTGCTGTCTGCCAGAGTCCACCCTCTAGAGAACCACTTCTACTGTCAGCCAGAGTCCACCCTCTAGAGAACCACTTCTGCTGTCAGCCAGAGTCCACCCTCTAGAGAACCACTCCTGCTGTCAGCCAGAGTCCACCCTCTAGAGAACCACTTTTACTGTCAGCCAGAGTCCACCCTCTAGAGAACCACTTCTACTGTCAGCCAGAGTCCACCCTCTAGAGAACCACTTCTGCTGTCAGCCAGAGTCCACCCTCTAGAGAACCACTTCTACTGTCAGCCAGAGTCCACCCTCTAGAGAACCACTTCTACTGTCAGCCAGAGTCCACCCTCTAGAGAACCACTCCTGCTGTCAGCCAGAGTCCACCCTCTAGAGAACCACTCCTGCTGTCAGCCAGAGTCCACACTCTAGAGAACCACTCCTGCTGTCTGCCAGAGTCCACCCTCTAGAGAACCACTTCTGCTGTCAGCCAGAGTCCACCCTCTAGAGAACCACTTCTGCTGTCTGCCAGAGTCCACCCTCTAGAGAACCACTTCTACTGTCAGCCAGAGTCCACCCTCTAGAGAACCACTCCTGCTGTCAGCCAGAGTCCACCCTCTAGAGAACCACTTCCACTGTCAGCCAGAGTCCACCCTCTAGAGAACCACTTCTACTGTCAGCCAGAGTCCACCCTCTAGAGAACCACTCCTGCTGTCTGCCAGAGTCCACCCTCTAGAGAACCACTTCTGCTGTCAGCCAGAGTCCACCCTCTAGAGAACCACTCCTGCTGTCAGCCAGAGTCCACCCTCTAGAGAACCACTTCTACTGTCAGCCAGAGTCCACCCTCTAGAGAACCACTTCTGCTGTCAGCCAGAGTCCACCCTCTAGAGAACCACTTCTGCTGTCTGCCAGAGTCCACCCTCTAGAGAACCACTTCTACTGTCAGCCAGAGTCCACCCTCTAGAGAACCACTTCTACTGTCAGCCAGAGTCCACCCTCTAGAGAACCACTCCTGCTGTCAGCCAGAGTCCACACATATTTCTGTTAGTGGGGGTTTGCCAGGGACGAGATTGCATTAGGCTTTGCTTCTCTTTAGAAGAAAGAAACATTTCATTTGTGACTCATTAGAAAGTCATTATCTTAATGGAAAAAAATTATCTCTGTTGACATGAGAAATCTGACATATAGTTTAAACACACCTCCTTATTTTAACCAGTTATTTTAAAGCCCTTTGGTGTAACTATGGATCTGTACAATGGGCTTGCTTCATTTTGTTTCTGAGACAAACAAGCCTACACACACACACACACACACACACACACACACACACACACACACACACACACACACACACACACACACACACACACACACACACACACACACACACACACACACACACACACACACACAGCTTTGGTTCTGAGCTCTCAAGGACTTCAGTTTCACAAAGGGATAAAGCGAAGCATAGATCTAGAATGACTAGCTAGGCTTTGCCCTTTGGTTAGTCTTTCAAGACTAGTGTCACCTCGTTAAATCACGCTATTTCTGGAGTCAGAGCTTTCTTACTGTAGGCCTACTGTATAAAAACTCACAATGGTGAATTCTAAGATATGGTGAATTCTTAGAACTCACAATGGTGAATTCTTAGATATGGTGAATTCTTAGAACTCACAATGGTGAATTCTTAGATATGGTGAATTCTTAGATATGGTGAATTCTTAGAACTCACAATGGTGAATTCTTAGATATGGTGAATTCTTAGAACTCACAATGGTGAATTCTTAGATATGGTGAATTCTTAGATATGGTGAATTCTTAGAACTCACAATGGTGAATTCTTAGATATGGTGAATTCTTAGAACTCACAATGGTGAATTCTTAGATATGGTGAATTCTTAGAACTCACAATGGTGAATTCTTAGATATGGTGAATTCTTAGAACTCACAATGGTGAATTCTTAGATATGGTGAATTCTTAGAACTCACAATGGTGAATTCTTAGAACTCACAATGGTGAATTCTTAGATATGGTGAATTCTTAGATATGGTGAATTCTTAGATATGGTGAATTCTTAGATATGGTGAATTCTTAGAACTCACAATGGTGAATTCTTAGATATGGTGAATTCTTAGAACTCACAATGGTGAATTCTTAGATATGGTGAATTCTTAGATATGGTGAATTCTTAGATATGGTGAATTCTTAGATATGGTGAATTCTTAGATATGGTGAATTCTTAGATATGGTGAATTCTTAGATATGGTGAATTCTTAGATTTGGTGAATTCTTAGATATGGTGAATTCTTAGATATGGTGAATTCTTAGATATGGTGAATTCTTAGATATGGTGAATTCTTAGATTTGGTGAATTCTTAGATTTGGTGAATTCTTAGATTTGGTGAATTCTTAGATTTGGTGAATTCTTAGATTTGGTGAATTCTTAGATATGGTGAATTCTTAGATATGGTGAATTCTTAGATATGGTGAATTCTTAGATATGGTGAATTCTTAGATTTGGTGAATTCTTAGATATGGTGAATTCTTAGATATGGTGAATTCTTAGATATGGTGAATTCTTAGATATGGTGAATTCTTAGATATGGTGAATTCTTAGATATGGTGAATTCTTAGATATGGTGAATTCTTAGATATGGTGAATTCTTAGATTTGGTGAATTCTTAGATATGGTGAATTCGTAGATATGGTGAATTCTTAGATTTGGTGAATTCTTAGATTTGGTGAATTCTTAGATATGGTGAATTCTTAGATATGGTGAATTCTTAGATATGGTGAATTCTTAGATATGGTGAATTCTTAGATATGGTGAATTCTTAGATATGGTGAATTCTTAGATATGGTGAATTCTTAGATATGGTGAATTCTTAGATATGGTGAATTCTTAGATATGGTGAATTCTTAGATATGGTGAATTCTTAGATATGGTGAATTCTTAGATTTGGTGAATTCTTAGATATGGTGAATTCTTAGATTTGGTGAATTCTTAGATATGGTGAATTCTTAGATATGGTGAATTCTTAGATATGGTGAATTCTTAGATATGGTGAATTCTTAGATATGGTGAATTCTTAGATATGGTGAATTCTTAGATATGGTAAATTCTTAGATTTGGTGAATTCTTAGATTTGGTGAATTCTTAGATATGGTGAATTCTTAGATATGGTGAATTCTTAGATATGGTGAATTCTTAGATATGGTGAATTCTTAGAACTCACAATGGTGAATTCTTAGATATGGTGAATTCTTAGATTTGGTGAATTCTTAGATTTGGTGAATTCTTAGATTTGGTGAATTCTTAGATTTGGTGAATTCTTAGATTTGGTGAATTCTTAGATTTGGTGAATTCTTAGATTTGGTGAATTCGTAGATTTGGTGTTTTATGTTTTATTGAACAGCTGTTTAATGGCTACAGATCTGATAACTGTATATATATATATATATATGATTACAGCTTTGGCAGGTGATACTGTAGTCTGGAGTGCAGCGTACAGCTGTCCTTTGATGACATCACTCCTTAGATGTCTGAAATAGCAACACCCACACTTGTAATGCAGACCAGCCTGATAGCACCTAAAGTATAGGTCCTCACAGAGGATGAAGTCACATAACGACGTGTGTTTTTCAAGCTGTTCGTGTGGAGGAAATGGTCTGTACATTTTAAGTTTAACTAAACGGATCGTACGTGTATCTGATAAAGAAAGAGGGAAGCAGGAAAAGACAATGCTGTGGTTTTTTCTCTGTGGTATTTTATATGTGATGGTCACTGCACTGCGTTCCACCTGATGGAGTGAATCTAACAGGCTTCGAAAAATCTCTTAGAAAATCAACATTCTATCTCCCCTTGGCGTTTTGAAACACATCCTGAGCCATCGTAGTCAGAGTAGTCTTCAGGATATTGTATCAGCGAACCTCCTGACCTTTGGTTACAACCCTTTTAAAGTTAAAACGTCTTTGGGATCGGTGTCCCTTCCACAGAACGGTTGAGCTATCGTAGGCTAATGTGATGTAACAAGAACATTTCCCTGGACATAGACATATCTGATATGGGCAGAAAGGTTAAAATTGCTGTTAATCTGACTGTACTGTCCAGTTCACAGTAGATATTACTGTGAAAGAATACCATGAAAAGTTATTAAAAAGCAAATTAGGCACATTTGGGCAGTCTTGATACATCATTTTGAACAGAAATATAATGGTTCATTGGATCAGTCTAAAACGTTGCACATACACTGATGCCATCTAGTGGTCAAAGTATAAATTGCACCTGGGCTGGAATAATACACATTATGGCCTTTCTCTTGCATTTCGAAGATGATGGTACAAAAAAAATACAAAAGAAATGTTGTTTTTTTCATTGTATTATCTTTTACCAGATCTATAGTGTTATATTCTACTACATTCCTTTCACGTTTACATAAACTTCAAAGTGTTTCCTTTCAAATCGTATCAAGAACATTCTTATCTTTGCTTCAGTGCTTGAACTACTGGCAGTTAGATTTGGGTCCTGAGCTACAGGCAGTTAGATTTGGGTCCTGAGCTACTGGCAGTTAGATTTGGGTCCTGAGCTACTGGCAGTTAGATTTGGGTCCTGGGCTACAGGCAGTTAGATGTGGGTCCTGAGCTACAGGCAGTTAGATTTGGGTCCTGAGCTACAGGCAGTTAGATGTGGGTCCTGAGCTACAGGCAGTTAGATTTGGGTCCTGAGCTACAGGCAGTTAGATTTGGGTCCTGAGCTACAGGTAGTTAGATTAGGGTCCTGAGCTACAGGCAGTTAGATTTGGGTCCTGCGCTACAGGCAGTTAGATTTGGGTCCTGCGCTACAGGCAGTTAGATTTGGGTCCTGAGCTACAGGCAGTTAGATTTGGGTCCTGAGCTACAGGCAGTTAGATTTGGGTCCTGAGCTACAGGCAGTTAGATTTGGGTCCTGAGCTACAGGCAGTTAGATTTGGGCCCTGAGCTACAGGCAGTTAGATTTGGGTCCTGAGCTACAGGCAGTTAGATTTGGGTCCTGAGCCACAGGTAGTTAGATTTGGGTCCTGGGCTACAGGCAGTTAGATTTGGGTCCTGAGCTACAGGCAGTTAGATTTGGGTCCTGAGCTACAGGCAGTTAGATTTGGGTCCTGAGCTACAGGTAGTTAGATTTGGGTCCTGAGATACAGGCAGTTAGATTTGGGTCCTGAGCTACAGGCAGTTAGATTTGGGTCCTGAGCTACAGGCAGTTAGATTTGGGTCCTGAGCTACAGGCAGTTAGATTTGGGTCCTGAGCTACAGGCAGTTAGATTTGGGTCCTGAGCTACAGGCAGTTAGATTTGGGTCCTGAGCTACAGGCAGTTAGATTTGGGTCCTGAGCTACAGGCAGTTAGATTTGGGTCCTGAGCTACAGGCAGTTAGATGTGGGCCCTGAGCTACAGGCAGTTAGATTTGGGTCCTGAGCTACAGGAAGTTAGATTAGGGTCCTGAGCTAACGGCAGTTAGATTTGGGTCCTGAGCTACAGGCAGTTAGATGTGGGTCCTGAGCTACAGGCAGTTAGATTAGGGTCCTGAGCTACAGGCAGTTAGATTTGGGTCCTGAGCTACAGGCAGTTAGATTAGGGTCCTGAGCTACAGGCAGTTAGATTAGGGTCCTGAGCTACAGGCAGTTAGATTAGGGTCCTGAGCTACAGGCAGTTAGATTAGGGTCCTGAGCTACAGGCAGTTAGATTAGGGTCCTGAGCTACAGGCAGTTAGATTAGGGTCCTGAGCTACAGGCAGTTAGATTTGGGTCCTGAGCTACAGACAGTTAGATTTGGGTCCTGAGCTACAGGCAGTTAGATTAGGGTCCTGAGCTACAGGCAGTTAGATTAGGGTCCTGAGCTAACGGCAGTTAGATTTGGGTCCTGAGCTAACGGCAGTTAGATGTGGGTCCTGAGCTAACGGCAGTTAGATGTGGGTCCTGAGCTAACGGCAGTTAGATGTGGGTCCTGAGCTAACGGCAGTTAGATTAGGGTCCTGAGCTAACGGCAGTTAGATTTGGGTACGTCATTTTAGGTGAAAATGGAAAAAAAGGGTCGGATCCTTCAGAGGTTTTGAGGTTATAAGTCTATGTTATTACACCAGCAGCGGGCCCCTGATGTTTGATAAAACTCTGTATATTGGTTCTACATGCTTTTATCCTTGAACGACCAGATTAATGGTCTGTTTTGGCCACACTGTGTAAACTGCAGGTTGTTCATGTTAAATGGGATTATGTGCCTGGGTGAAGCAGGGTGAAGTTCTGGGACTGTAGAGGAATTAACTCTTTCACTGATAGAGCTGCGTTCTCTCTGGGTTTATAACCGAGCGGGTGGGCTACGTTTTCTCTGATGGCACAAAAGAAAGTTGATGGAGGAAGAGGAGTTTTAACTGTAGCTTAAAGAAGGTTAAAGAGGTAGAGGAGTTTTAACCTGGAGATTAAGGTTCAGCCCAAGTATTAGCCCAGTGTTAGTATTAGCCTAGTGTTAGCATTAGCCCAGTGTTAGTATTAGCCTAGTGTTAGTATTAGCCTAGTGTTAGCATTAGCCTCATGTTAGTATTAGCCCAGTGTTAGTATTAGCCTAGTGTTAGCATTAGCCTAGTGTTAGCATTAGCCTAGTGTTAGCATTAGCCTAGTGTTAGTATCAGCCTAGTGTTCGTCTTAGCCTCATGTTAGTATTTAATGTTTAATGTTTAATGAACTGCTGGTTGTTGTCTCCTCGCTGTTGATCTCTTGGTCATTAATCTCCTGTTTGTTAATCTCCTGTTTGTTAATCTCCTGTTTATTGATCTCCTGTTTATTGATCTCCTGTTTATTGATCTCCTGTTTATTGATCTCCTGGTTATTGATCTCCTGGTTGTTGATCTCCTGGTCGTTGATCTCCTGTTTATTGATCTCCTGGTCGTTGATCTCCTGGTCATTGATCTCCTGGTCGTTGATCTCCTGGTCGTTGATCTCCTGGTCGTTGATCTCCTGTTTATTGATCTCCTGGTCGTTGATCTCCTGGTCGTTGATCTCCTGTTTATTGATCTCCTGGTCGTTGATCTCCTGGTCGTTGATCTCCTGGTCGTTGATCTCCTGGTCGTTGATCTCCTGGTCGTTGATCTCCTGGTCGTTGATCTCCTGGTTGTTGATCTCCTGGTCGTTGATCTCCTGGTCGTTGATCTCCTGGTCGTTGATCTCCTGGTCGTTGATCTCCTGGTTGTTGATCTGATAGATACTCATGTGTGTGTTTCCGTTCTCTCCCTCCCTCTCTGTAAAGGCTTCAGTGTGACTGCCAACACAACACTTGTGGAACGTCATGTGACCAGTGTTGCCCCGGATACAACCAGATTCCATGGAAACCAGCGACCACTTACCAGGCTAACGAGTGTGAACGTGAGTTTCCCTCCCTCCCTCACCCCACCACCCCTACCCACTCATCACCATCCAACCCCCTCTGAAAAAAGTTGGAGGCAGTTTCCAGAAGTCCTTCCCTGGTATTAGCCAAGGAATGTAGTGCCTGTTAGGCATTAGTTTATCACTGTCATTCTTACGGAAGCAGAACAGCCTCAGGTGTTGTTTTGTTGGTGTTTGGATACAGCCACACACCTATCCTGTACATCGCAAACATAATACCTCTGTCAGGGAATGACAAGAGGCAGAAGAAGTCTTATACAACAGCCAATCGTATTGTTTCAATGCACAGTCTGATGAAAGCAGAATGTCCCACTAGATCTGAGTCCTACTAGATCTGAGTCCCATTAGATCTGAGTCCCATTAGATCTGAGCTGAGTCCCATTAGATCTGAGTCCTACTAGATCTGAGTCCTACTAGATCTGAGTCCCACTAGATCTGAGTCCCACTAGATCTGAGTCCCACTAGATCTGAGTCCCATTAGATCTGAGTCCCATTTGATCTGAGTCCTACTAGATCTGAGTCCCATTAGATCTGAGCTGAGTCCCATTAGATCTGAGTCCGATTAGATCTGAGTCCCACTAGATCTGAGCTGAGTCCCATTAGATCTGAGTCCCATTAGATCTGAGTCCCATTAGATCTGAGCTGAGTCCCATTAGATCTGAGTCCCATTAGATCTGAGCTGAGTCCCATTAGATCTGAGTCCCATTAGATCTGAGCAGAGTCCCATTAGATCTGAGCTGAGTCCCATTAGATCTGAGCAGAGTCCCATTAGATCTGAGCTGAGTCCCATTAGATCTGAGTCCCATTAGATCTGAGCTGAGTCCCATTAGATCTGAGTCCCATTAGATCTGAGCTGAGTCCCATTAGATCTGAGTCCCACTAGAGCTGAGCTGAGTCCCATTAGATCTGAGCTGAGTCCCATTAGATCTGAGTCCCATTAGATCTGAGCTGAGTCCCATTAGATCTGAGCTGAGTCCCATTAGATCTGAGCAGAGTCCCACTAGGTCTGAGCTGAGTCCCATTAGATCTGAGTCCCACTAGATCTGAGTCCAATTAGATCCGAGTCCCACTAGATCTGAGTCCCACTAGATCTGAGCTGAGTCCCATTAGATCTGAGCTGAGTCCCATTAGATCTGAGCAGAGTCCCACTAGGTCTGAGCTGAGTCCCATTAGATCTGAGTCCCACTAGATCTGAGTCCCACTAGATCTGAGCCCCACTAGATCTGAGTCCCACTAGATCTGAGCTGAGTCCCATTAGATCTGAGCTGAGTCCCATTAGATCTGAGTCCCATTAGATCTGAGTCCCATTAGATCTGAGTCCCACTAGATCTGAGTCCCACTAGATCTGAGTCCCACTAGATCTGAGCTGAGTCCCATTAGATCTGAGTCCCATTAGATCTGAGTCCGATTAGATCTGAGCTCAGTCCCATTAGATCTGAGCAGAGTCCCATTAGATCTGAGTCCCATTAGATCTGAGCTGAGTCCCATTAGATCTGAGTCCCATTAGATCTGAGCTGAGTCCCATTAGATCTGAGCAGAGTCCCACTAGATCTGAGTCCCACTAGACCTGAGTTGAGTCCCACTAGATCTGAGTCCCATTAGATCTGAGTCCCATTAGATCCGCGTCCCACTAGATCCGAGTCCCACTAGATCTGTGTCCCACTAGATCTGAGCTGAGTCCCATTAGATCTGAGCTGAGTCCCATTAGATCTGAGTCCCATTAGATCTGAGTCCCATTAGATCTGAGCTGAGTCCCATTAGATCTGAGTCCCATTAGATCTGAGCTGAGTCCCATTAGATCTGAGCTGAGTCCCATTAGATCTGAGTCCCATTAGATCTGAGCTGAGTCCCATTAGATCTGAGCTGAGTCCCATTAGATCTGAGTCCCATTAGATCTGAGCAGAGTCCCATTAGATCTGAGCAGAGTCCCATTAGATCTGAGCTGAGTCCCATTAGATCTGAGCTGAGTCCCATTAGATCTGAGTCCCATTAGATCTGAGCTCAGTCCCATTAGATCTGAGCAGAGTCCCACTAGATCTGAGTCCCACTAGACCTGAGCTGAGTCCCATTAGATCTGAGTCCAATTAGATCTGAGCTCGGTCCCATTAGATCTGAGTCCCATTAGATCTGAGCTGAGTCCCATTAGATCTGAGTCCCATTAGATCTGAGCTGAGTCCCATTAGATCTGAGTCCCACTAGATCTGAGCTGAGTCCCATTAGATCTGAGTCCCATTAGATCTGAGTCCCACTAGATCTGAGTCCCATTAGATCTGAGCTGAGTCCCATTAGATCTGAGTCCCATTAGATCTGAGTCCCATTAGATCTGAGCAGAGTCCCATTAGATCTGAGCTGAGTCCCATTTGATCTGAGCAGAGTCCCATTAGATCTGAGCTGAGTCCCACTAGATCTGAGTCCCACTAGAGCTGAGCTGAGTCCCATTAGATCTGAGCGGAGTCCCATTAGATCTGAGTCCCATTAGATCTGAGCTGAGTCCCATTAGATCTGAGCTGAGTCCCATTAGATCTGAGCAGAGTCCCACTAGGTCTGAGCTGAGTCCCATTAGATCTGAGTCCCACTAGATTTGAGTCCCATTAGATTTGAGTCCAATTAGATCCGAGTCCCACTAGATCTGAGTCCCACTAGATCTGAGCTGAGTCCCATTAGATCTGAGCTGAGTCCCATTAGATCTGAGCAGAGTCCCACTAGGTCTGAGCTGAGTCCCATTAGATCTGAGTCCCACTAGATTTGAGTCCCATTAGATTTGAGTCCAATTAGATCCGAGTCCCACTAGATCTGAGTCCCACTAGATCTGAGTCCCACTAGATCTGAGCTGAGTCCCATTAGATCTGAGCTGAGTCCCATTAGATATGAGCAGAGTCCCACTAGGTCTGAGCTGAGTCCCATTAGATCTGAGTCCCACTAGATCTGAGTCCCACTAGATCTGAGTCCCATTAGATCCGAGTCCCACTAGATCTGAGTCCCACTAGATCTGAGCCCCACTAGATCTGAGTCCCATTAGATCTGAGCTGAGTCCCATTAGATCTGAGTCCCATTATATCTGAGTCCCATTATATCTGAGTCCCACTAGATCTGAGTCCCACTAGATCTGAGTCCCACTAGATCTGAGTCCCACTAGATCTGAGCTGAGTCCCATTAGATCTGAGTCCCACTAGATCTGAGTCCCATTAGATCTGAGTCCAATTAGATCCGAGTCCCACTAGATCTGAGTCCCACTAGATCTGAGTCCCACTAGATCTGAGCTGAGTCCCATTAGATCTGAGCTGAGTCCCATTAGATCTGAGCAGAGTCCCACTAGGTCTGAGCTGAGTCCCACTAGATCTGAGTCCCACTAGATCTGAGTCCCATTAGATCCGAGTCCCACTAGATCTGAGCCCCCCTAGATCTGAGTCCCACTAGATCTGAGCTGAGTCCCATTAGATCTGAGCTGAGTCCCATTAGATCTGAGTCCCATTAGATCTGAGTCCCATTAGATCTGAGTCCCACTAGATCTGAGTCCCACTAGATCTGAGCTGAGTCCCATTAGATCTGAGTCCCATTAGATCTGAGTCCGATTAGATCTGAGCTCAGTCCCATTAGATCTGAGCAGAGTCCCATTAGATCTGAGTCCCATTAGATCTGAGCTGAGTCCCATTAGATCTGAGTCCCATTAGATCTGAGCTGAGTCCCATTAGATCTGAGCAGAGACCCACTAGATCTGAGTCCCACTAGACCTGAGTTGAGTCCCATTAGATCTGAGTCCAATTAGATCTGAGCTCAGTCCCATTAGATCTGAGTCCCATTAGATCTGAGTCCAATTAGATCTGAGTCCCATTAGATCTGAGTCCCATTAGATCTGAGTCCCATTAGATCCGCGTCCCACTAGATCTGAGTCCCACTAGATCTGTGTCCCACTAGATCTGAGCTGAGTCCCATTAGATCTGAGCTGAGTCCCATTAGATCTGAGTCCCACTAGATCTGAGTCCCACTAGATCTGAGTCCCACTAGATCTGAGTCCCATTAGATCTGAGTCCCACTAGATCTGAGTCCCACTAGATCTGAGTCCCACTAGATCTGAGCTGAGTCCCATTAGATCTGAGTCCCATTAGATCTGAGCTGAGTCCCATTAGATCTGAGTCCCATTAGATCTGAGCTCAGTCCCATTAGATCTGAGCTGAGTCCCATTAGATCTGAGTCCCATTAGATCTGAGCTCAGTCCCATTAGATCTGAGCAGAGTCCCACTAGATCTGAGTCCCACTAGACCTGAGCTGAGTCCCATTAGATCTGAGTCCAATTAGATCTGAGCTCAGTCCCATTAGATCTGAGTCCCATTAGATCTGAGCTGAGTCCCATTAGATCTGAGCTGAGTCCCATTAGATCTGAGCAGAGTCCCATTAGATCTGAGCTGAGTCCCATTAGATCTGAACAGAGTCCCATTAGATCTGAGCTGAGTCCCACTAGATCTGAGTCCCACTAGAGCTGAGCTGAGTCCCATTAGATCTGAGTCCCATTAGATCTGAGCTGAGTCCCATTAGATCCGAGTCCCACTAGATCTGAGCTGAGTCCCATTAGATCTGAGTCCCATTAGATCTGAGCTGAGTCCCATTAGATCCGAGTCCCACTAGATCTGAGCTGAGTCCCATTAGATCTGAGTCCCATTAGATCTGAGCTGAGTCCCATTAGATCTGAGCAGAGACCCATTAGAGCTGAGCTGAGTCCCATTAGATCTGAGCAGAGTCCCATTAGATCTGAGCAGAGTCCCACTAGATCTGAGCTGAGTCCCACTAGATCTGAGTCCCATTAGATCTGAGCTGAGTCCCATTAGATCTGAGCTGAGTCCCATTAGATCTGAGCTGAGTCCCATTAGATCTGAGTCCCACTAGATCTGAGTCCCATTAGATCTGAGTCCCACTAGATCTGAGTCCCACTAGATCTGAGTCCCACTAGATCTGAGCTGAGTCCCATTAAATCTGAGTCCCATTAGATCTGAGCTGAGTCCCATTAGATCTGAGTCCCATTAGATCTGAGCTCAGTCCCATTAGATCTGAGCTGAGTCCCATTAGATCTGAGTCCCATTAGATCTGAGCAGAGTCCCATTAGATCTGAGCTGAGTCCCATTAGATCTGAACAGAGTCCCATTAGATCTGAGCTGAGTCCCACTAGATCTGAGTCCCACTAGAGCTGAGCTGAGTCCCATTAGATCTGAGTCCCATTAGATCTGAGCTGAGTCCCATTAGATCCGAGTCCCACTAGATCTGAGCTGAGTCCCATTAGATCTGAGTCCCATTAGATCTGAGCTGAGTCCCATTAGATCCGAGTCCCACTAGATCTGAGCTGAGTCCCATTAGATCTGAGTCCCATTAGATCTGAGCTGAGTCCCATTAGATCTGAGCAGAGACCCATTAGAGCTGAGCTGAGTCCCATTAGATCTGAGCAGAGTCCCATTAGATCTGAGCAGAGTCCCACTAGATCTGAGCTGAGTCCCACTAGATCTGAGTCCCATTAGATCTGAGCTGAGTCCCATTAGATCTGAGCTGAGTCCCATTAGATCCGAGTCCCACTAGATCTGAGCTGAGTCCCATTAGATCTGAGTCCCATTAGATCTGAGCTGAGTCCCATTAGATCCGAGTCCCACTAGATCTGAGCTGAGTCCCATTAGATCTGAGTCCCATTAGATCTGAGCTGAGTCCCATTAGATCTGAGTCCCATTAGATCTGAGCTGAGTCCCATTAGATCTGAGTCCCACTAGATCTGAGTCCCATTAGATCTGAGTCCCACTAGATCTGAGTCCCACTAGATCTGAGTCCCACTAGATCTGAGCTGAGTCCCATTAAATCTGAGTCCCATTAGATCTGAGCTGAGTCCCATTAGATCTGAGTCCCATTAGATCTGAGCTCAGTCCCATTAGATCTGAGCTGAGTCCCATTAGATCTGAGTCCCATTAGATCTGAGCAGAGTCCCATTAGATCTGAGCTGAGTCCCATTAGATCTGAACAGAGTCCCATTAGATCTGAGCTGAGTCCCACTAGATCTGAGTCCCACTAGAGCTGAGCTGAGTCCCATTAGATCTGAGTCCCATTAGATCTGAGCTGAGTCCCATTAGATCCGAGTCCCACTAGATCTGAGCTGAGTCCCATTAGATCTGAGTCCCATTAGATCTGAGCTGAGTCCCATTAGATCCGAGTCCCACTAGATCTGAGCTGAGTCCCATTAGATCTGAGTCCCATTAGATCTGAGCTGAGTCCCATTAGATCTGAGCAGAGACCCATTAGAGCTGAGCTGAGTCCCATTAGATCTGAGCAGAGTCCCATTAGATCTGAGCAGAGTCCCACTAGATCTGAGCTGAGTCCCACTAGATCTGAGTCCCATTAGATCTGAGCTGAGTCCCATTAGATCTGAGCTGAGTCCCATTAGATCCGAGTCCCACTAGATCTGAGCTGAGTCCCATTAGATCTGAGTCCCATTAGATCTGAGCTGAGTCCCATTAGATCCGAGTCCCACTAGATCTGAGCTGAGTCCCATTAGATCTGAGTCCCATTAGATCTGAGCTGAGTCCCATTAGATCTGAGTCCCATTAGATCTGAGCTGAGTCCCATTAGATCTGAGCTGAGTCCCATTAGATCTGAGCAGAGTCCCATTAGATCTGAGCAGAGTCCCATTAGATCTGAGCTGAGTCCCATTAGATCTGAGCTGAGTCCCATTAGATCTGAGTCCCATTAGATCTGAGCTCAGTCCCATTAGATCTGAGCAGAGTCCCACTAGATCTGAGTCCCACTAGATCTGAGCTGAGTCCCATTAGATCTGAGTCCCATTAGATCTGAGCTGAGTCCCATTAGATCTGAGCTGAGTCCCATTAGATCTGAGCAGAGTCCCATTAGATCTGAGCAGAGTCCCATTAGATCTGAGCTGAGTCCCATTAGATCTGAGTTGAGTCCCATTAGATCTGAGTCCCATTAGATCTGAGCTCAGTCCCATTAGATCTGAGCAGAGTCCCACTAGATCTGAGTCCCACTAGATCTGAGCTGAGTCCCATTAGATCTGAGTCCCATTAGATCTGAGCTGAGTCCCATTAGATCCGAGTCCCACTAGATCTGAGCTGAGTCCCATTAGATCTGAGTCCCATTAGATCTGAGCTGAGTCCCATTAGATCTGAGCAGAGACCCATTAGAGCTGAGCTGAGTCCCATTAGATCTGAGCAGAGTCCCATTAGATCTGAGCAGAGTCCCACTAGATCTGAGCTGAGTCCCACTAGATCTGAGTCCCATTAGATCTGAGCTGAGTCCCATTAGATCTGAGCTGAGTCCCATTAGATCCGAGTCCCCCTAGATCTGAGCTGAGTCCCATTAGATCTGAGTCCCATTAGATCTGAGTCCCATTAGATCTGAGCTGAGTCCCATTAGATCCGAGTCCCACTAGATCTGAGCTGAGTCCCATTAGATCTGAGTCCCATTAGATCTGAGCTGAGTCCCATTAGATCTGAGCTGAGTCCCATTAGATCTGAGCTGAGTCCCATTAGATCTGAGTCCCATTAGATCTGAGCTGAGTCCCATTAGATCTGAGCTGAGTCCCATTAGATCTGAGTCCCATTAGATCTGAGCAGAGTCCCATTAGATCTGAGCAGAGTCCCATTAGATCTGAGCTGAGTCCCATTAGATCTGAGCTGAGTCCCATTAGATCTGAGTCCCATTAGATCTGAGCTCAGTCCCATTAGATCTGAGCAGAGTCCCACTAGATCTGAGTCCCACTAGACCTGAGCTGAGTCCCATTAGATCTGAGTCCAATTAGATCTGAGCTCAGTCCCATTAGATCTGAGTCCCATTAGATCTGAGCTGAGTCCCATTAGATCTGAGTCCCATTAGATCTGAGCTGAGTCCCATTAGATCTGAGTCCGATTAGATCTGAGTCCCACTAGATCTGAGCTGAGTCCCATTAGATCTGAGTCCCATTAGATCTGAGTCCCACTAGATCTGAGTCCCATTAGATCTGAGCTGAGTCCCATTAGATCTGAGTCCCATTAGATCTGAGTCCCATTAGATCTGAGCAGAGTCCCATTAGATCTGAGCTGAGTCCCATTTGATCTGAGCAGAGTCCCATTAGATCTGAGCTGAGTCCCACTAGATCTGAGTCCCACTAGAGCTGAGCTGAGTCCCATTAGATCTGAGCGGAGTCCCATTAGATCTGAGTCCCATTAGATCTGAGCTGAGTCCCATTAGATCTGAGCTGAGTCCCATTAGATCTGAGCAGAGTCCCACTAGGTCTGAGCTGAGTCCCATTAGATCTGAGTCCCACTAGATTTGAGTCCCATTAGATTTGAGTCCAATTAGATCCGAGTCCCACTAGATCTGAGTCCCACTAGATCTGAGTCCCACTAGATCTGAGCTGAGTCCCATTAGATCTGAGCTGAGTCCCATTAGATATGAGCAGAGTCCCACTAGGTCTGAGCTGAGTCCCATTAGATCTGAGTCCCACTAGATCTGAGTCCCACTAGATCTGAGTCCCATTAGACCTGAGTCCCACTAGATCTGAGTCCCACTAGATCTGAGTCCCACTAGATCTGAGTCCCATTAGATCTGAGCTGAGTCCCATTAGATCTGAGTCCCATTATATCTGAGTCCCATTATATCTGAGTCCCACTAGATCTGAGTCCCACTAGATCTGAGTCCCACTAGATCTGAGTCCCACTAGATCTGAGCTGAGTCCCATTAGATCTGAGTCCCACTAGATCTGAGTCCCATTAGATCTGAGTCCAATTAGATCCGAGTCCCACTAGATCTGAGCCCCACTAGATCTGAGTCCCACTAGATCTGAGCTGAGTCCCATTAGATCTGAGCTGAGTCCCATTAGATCTGAGCAGAGTCCCACTAGGTCTGAGCTGAGTCCCACTAGATCTGAGTCCCACTAGATCTGAGTCCCATTAGATCCGAGTCCCACTAGATCTGAGCCCCCCTAGATCTGAGTCCCACTAGATCTGAGCTGAGTCCCATTAGATCTGAGCTGAGTCCCATTAGATCTGAGTCCCATTAGATCTGAGTCCCATTAGATCTGAGTCCCACTAGATCTGAGTCCCACTAGATCTGAGTCCCACTAGATCTGAGCTGAGTCCCATTAGATCTGAGTCCCATTAGATCTGAGTCCGATTAGATCTGAGCTCAGTCCCATTAGATCTGAGCAGAGTCCCATTAGATCTGAGTCCCATTAGATCTGAGCTGAGTCCCATTAGATCTGAGTCCCATTAGATCTGAGCTGAGTCCCATTAGATCTGAGCAGAGTCCCACTAGATCTGAGTCCCATTAGATCTGAGCTGAGTCCCATTAGATCTGAGCTGAGTCCCATTAGATCCGAGTCCCACTAGATCTGAGCTGAGTCCCATTAGATCTGAGTCCCATTAGATCTGAGCTGAGTCCCATTAGATCCGAGTCCCACTAGATCTGAGCTGAGTCCCATTAGATCTGAGTCCCATTAGATCTGAGCTGAGTCCCATTAGATCTGAGTCCCATTAGATCTGAGCTGAGTCCCATTAGATCTGAGCTGAGTCCCATTAGATCTGAGCAGAGTCCCATTAGATCTGAGCAGAGTCCCATTAGATCTGAGCTGAGTCCCATTAGATCTGAGCTGAGTCCCATTAGATCTGAGTCCCATTAGATCTGAGCTCAGTCCCATTAGATCTGAGCTGAGTCCCATTAGATCCGAGTCCCACTAGATCTGAGCTGAGTCCCATTAGATCTGAGTCCCATTAGATCTGAGCTGAGTCCCATTAGATCTGAGCAGAGACCCATTAGAGCTGAGCTGAGTCCCATTAGATCTGAGCAGAGTCCCATTAGATCTGAGCAGAGTCCCACTAGATCTGAGCTGAGTCCCACTAGATCTGAGTCCCATTAGATCTGAGCTGAGTCCCATTAGATCTGAGCTGAGTCCCATTAGATCCGAGTCCCACTAGATCTGAGCTGAGTCCCATTAGATCTGAGTCCCATTAGATCTGAGCTGAGTCCCATTAGATCCGAGTCCCACTAGATCTGAGCTGAGTCCCATTAGATCTGAGTCCCATTAGATCTGAGCTGAGTCCCATTAGATCTGAGTCCCATTAGATCTGAGCTGAGTCCCATTAGATCTGAGCTGAGTCCCATTAGATCTGAGCAGAGTCCCATTAGATCTGAGCAGAGTCCCATTAGATCTGAGCTGAGTCCCATTAGATCTGAGCTGAGTCCCATTAGATCTGAGTCCCATTAGATCTGAGCTCAGTCCCATTAGATCTGAGCAGAGTCCCACTAGATCTGAGTCCCACTAGATCTGAGCTGAGTCCCATTAGATCTGAGTCCCATTAGATCTGAGCTGAGTCCCATTAGATCTGAGCTGAGTCCCATTAGATCTGAGCAGAGTCCCATTAGATCTGAGCAGAGTCCCATTAGATCTGAGCTGAGTCCCATTAGATCTGAGTTGAGTCCCATTAGATCTGAGTCCCATTAGATCTGAGCTCAGTCCCATTAGATCTGAGCAGAGTCCCACTAGATCTGAGTCCCACTAGATCTGAGCTGAGTCCCATTAGATCTGAGTCCCATTAGATCTGAGCTGAGTCCCATTAGATCCGAGTCCCACTAGATCTGAGCTGAGTCCCATTAGATCTGAGTCCCATTAGATCTGAGCTGAGTCCCATTAGATCTGAGCAGAGACCCATTAGAGCTGAGCTGAGTCCCATTAGATCTGAGCAGAGTCCCATTAGATCTGAGCAGAGTCCCACTAGATCTGAGCTGAGTCCCACTAGATCTGAGTCCCATTAGATCTGAGCTGAGTCCCATTAGATCTGAGCTGAGTCCCATTAGATCCGAGTCCCCCTAGATCTGAGCTGAGTCCCATTAGATCTGAGTCCCATTAGATCTGAGTCCCATTAGATCTGAGCTGAGTCCCATTAGATCCGAGTCCCACTAGATCTGAGCTGAGTCCCATTAGATCTGAGTCCCATTAGATCTGAGCTGAGTCCCATTAGATCTGAGCTGAGTCCCATTAGATCTGAGCTGAGTCCCATTAGATCTGAGTCCCATTAGATCTGAGCTGAGTCCCATTAGATCTGAGCTGAGTCCCATTAGATCTGAGTCCCATTAGATCTGAGCAGAGTCCCATTAGATCTGAGCAGAGTCCCATTAGATCTGAGCTGAGTCCCATTAGATCTGAGCTGAGTCCCATTAGATCTGAGTCCCATTAGATCTGAGCTCAGTCCCATTAGATCTGAGCAGAGTCCCACTAGATCTGAGTCCCACTAGACCTGAGCTGAGTCCCATTAGATCTGAGTCCAATTAGATCTGAGCTCAGTCCCATTAGATCTGAGTCCCATTAGATCTGAGCTGAGTCCCATTAGATCTGAGTCCCATTAGATCTGAGCTGAGTCCCATTAGATCTGAGTCCGATTAGATCTGAGTCCCACTAGATCTGAGCTGAGTCCCATTAGATCTGAGTCCCATTAGATCTGAGTCCCACTAGATCTGAGTCCCATTAGATCTGAGCTGAGTCCCATTAGATCTGAGTCCCATTAGATCTGAGTCCCATTAGATCTGAGCAGAGTCCCATTAGATCTGAGCTGAGTCCCATTTGATCTGAGCAGAGTCCCATTAGATCTGAGCTGAGTCCCACTAGATCTGAGTCCCACTAGAGCTGAGCTGAGTCCCATTAGATCTGAGCGGAGTCCCATTAGATCTGAGTCCCATTAGATCTGAGCTGAGTCCCATTAGATCTGAGCTGAGTCCCATTAGATCTGAGCAGAGTCCCACTAGGTCTGAGCTGAGTCCCATTAGATCTGAGTCCCACTAGATTTGAGTCCCATTAGATTTGAGTCCAATTAGATCCGAGTCCCACTAGATCTGAGTCCCACTAGATCTGAGTCCCACTAGATCTGAGCTGAGTCCCATTAGATCTGAGCTGAGTCCCATTAGATATGAGCAGAGTCCCACTAGGTCTGAGCTGAGTCCCATTAGATCTGAGTCCCACTAGATCTGAGTCCCACTAGATCTGAGTCCCATTAGACCTGAGTCCCACTAGATCTGAGTCCCACTAGATCTGAGTCCCACTAGATCTGAGTCCCATTAGATCTGAGCTGAGTCCCATTAGATCTGAGTCCCATTATATCTGAGTCCCATTATATCTGAGTCCCACTAGATCTGAGTCCCACTAGATCTGAGTCCCACTAGATCTGAGTCCCACTAGATCTGAGCTGAGTCCCATTAGATCTGAGTCCCACTAGATCTGAGTCCCATTAGATCTGAGTCCAATTAGATCCGAGTCCCACTAGATCTGAGCCCCACTAGATCTGAGTCCCACTAGATCTGAGCTGAGTCCCATTAGATCTGAGCTGAGTCCCATTAGATCTGAGCAGAGTCCCACTAGGTCTGAGCTGAGTCCCACTAGATCTGAGTCCCACTAGATCTGAGTCCCATTAGATCCGAGTCCCACTAGATCTGAGCCCCCCTAGATCTGAGTCCCACTAGATCTGAGCTGAGTCCCATTAGATCTGAGCTGAGTCCCATTAGATCTGAGTCCCATTAGATCTGAGTCCCATTAGATCTGAGTCCCACTAGATCTGAGTCCCACTAGATCTGAGTCCCACTAGATCTGAGCTGAGTCCCATTAGATCTGAGTCCCATTAGATCTGAGTCCGATTAGATCTGAGCTCAGTCCCATTAGATCTGAGCAGAGTCCCATTAGATCTGAGTCCCATTAGATCTGAGCTGAGTCCCATTAGATCTGAGTCCCATTAGATCTGAGCTGAGTCCCATTAGATCTGAGCAGAGTCCCACTAGATCTGAGTCCCATTAGATCTGAGCTGAGTCCCATTAGATCTGAGCTGAGTCCCATTAGATCCGAGTCCCACTAGATCTGAGCTGAGTCCCATTAGATCTGAGTCCCATTAGATCTGAGCTGAGTCCCATTAGATCCGAGTCCCACTAGATCTGAGCTGAGTCCCATTAGATCTGAGTCCCATTAGATCTGAGCTGAGTCCCATTAGATCTGAGTCCCATTAGATCTGAGCTGAGTCCCATTAGATCTGAGCTGAGTCCCATTAGATCTGAGCAGAGTCCCATTAGATCTGAGCAGAGTCCCATTAGATCTGAGCTGAGTCCCATTAGATCTGAGCTGAGTCCCATTAGATCTGAGTCCCATTAGATCTGAGCTCAGTCCCATTAGATCTGAGCAGAGTCCCACTAGATCTGAGTCCCACTAGATCTGAGCTGAGTCCCATTAGATCTGAGTCCCATTAGATCTGAGCTGAGTCCCATTAGATCTGAGCTGAGTCCCATTAGATCTGAGCAGAGTCCCATTAGATCTGAGCAGAGTCCCATTAGATCTGAGCTGAGTCCCATTAGATCTGAGCTGAGTCCCATTAGATCTGAGTCCCATTAGATCTGAGCTCAGTCCCATTAGATCTGAGCAGAGTCCCACTAGATCTGAGTCCCACTAGATCTGAGCTGAGTCCCATTAGATCTGAGTCCCATTAGATCTGAGCTGAGTCCCATTAGATCCGAGTCCCACTAGATCTGAGCTGAGTCCCATTAGATCTGAGTCCCATTAGATCTGAGCTGAGTCCCATTAGATCTGAGCAGAGACCCATTAGAGCTGAGCTGAGTCCCATTAGATCTGAGCAGAGTCCCATTAGATCTGAGCAGAGTCCCACTAGATCTGAGCTGAGTCCCACTAGATCTGAGTCCCATTAGATCTGAGCTGAGTCCCATTAGATCTGAGCTGAGTCCCATTAGATCCGAGTCCCCCTAGATCTGAGCTGAGTCCCATTAGATCTGAGTCCCATTAGATCTGAGTCCCATTAGATCTGAGCTGAGTCCCATTAGATCCGAGTCCCACTAGATCTGAGCTGAGTCCCATTAGATCTGAGTCCCATTAGATCTGAGCTGAGTCCCATTAGATCTGAGCTGAGTCCCATTAGATCTGAGCTGAGTCCCATTAGATCTGAGTCCCATTAGATCTGAGCTGAGTCCCATTAGATCTGAGCTGAGTCCCATTAGATCTGAGTCCCATTAGATCTGAGCAGAGTCCCATTAGATCTGAGCAGAGTCCCATTAGATCTGAGCTGAGTCCCATTAGATCTGAGCTGAGTCCCATTAGATCTGAGTCCCATTAGATCTGAGCTCAGTCCCATTAGATCTGAGCAGAGTCCCACTAGATCTGAGTCCCACTAGACCTGAGCTGAGTCCCATTAGATCTGAGTCCAATTAGATCTGAGCTCAGTCCCATTAGATCTGAGTCCCATTAGATCTGAGCTGAGTCCCATTAGATCTGAGTCCCATTAGATCTGAGCTGAGTCCCATTAGATCTGAGTCCGATTAGATCTGAGTCCCACTAGATCTGAGCTGAGTCCCATTAGATCTGAGTCCCATTAGATCTGAGTCCCACTAGATCTGAGTCCCATTAGATCTGAGCTGAGTCCCATTAGATCTGAGTCCCATTAGATCTGAGTCCCATTAGATCTGAGCAGAGTCCCATTAGATCTGAGCTGAGTCCCATTTGATCTGAGCAGAGTCCCATTAGATCTGAGCTGAGTCCCACTAGATCTGAGTCCCACTAGAGCTGAGCTGAGTCCCATTAGATCTGAGCGGAGTCCCATTAGATCTGAGTCCCATTAGATCTGAGCTGAGTCCCATTAGATCTGAGCTGAGTCCCATTAGATCTGAGCAGAGTCCCACTAGGTCTGAGCTGAGTCCCATTAGATCTGAGTCCCACTAGATTTGAGTCCCATTAGATTTGAGTCCAATTAGATCCGAGTCCCACTAGATCTGAGTCCCACTAGATCTGAGTCCCACTAGATCTGAGCTGAGTCCCATTAGATCTGAGCTGAGTCCCATTAGATATGAGCAGAGTCCCACTAGGTCTGAGCTGAGTCCCATTAGATCTGAGTCCCACTAGATCTGAGTCCCACTAGATCTGAGTCCCATTAGACCTGAGTCCCACTAGATCTGAGTCCCACTAGATCTGAGTCCCACTAGATCTGAGTCCCATTAGATCTGAGCTGAGTCCCATTAGATCTGAGTCCCATTATATCTGAGTCCCATTATATCTGAGTCCCACTAGATCTGAGTCCCACTAGATCTGAGTCCCACTAGATCTGAGTCCCACTAGATCTGAGCTGAGTCCCATTAGATCTGAGTCCCACTAGATCTGAGTCCCATTAGATCTGAGTCCAATTAGATCCGAGTCCCACTAGATCTGAGCCCCACTAGATCTGAGTCCCACTAGATCTGAGCTGAGTCCCATTAGATCTGAGCTGAGTCCCATTAGATCTGAGCAGAGTCCCACTAGGTCTGAGCTGAGTCCCACTAGATCTGAGTCCCACTAGATCTGAGTCCCATTAGATCCGAGTCCCACTAGATCTGAGCCCCCCTAGATCTGAGTCCCACTAGATCTGAGCTGAGTCCCATTAGATCTGAGCTGAGTCCCATTAGATCTGAGTCCCATTAGATCTGAGTCCCATTAGATCTGAGTCCCACTAGATCTGAGTCCCACTAGATCTGAGTCCCACTAGATCTGAGCTGAGTCCCATTAGATCTGAGTCCCATTAGATCTGAGTCCGATTAGATCTGAGCTCAGTCCCATTAGATCTGAGCAGAGTCCCATTAGATCTGAGTCCCATTAGATCTGAGCTGAGTCCCATTAGATCTGAGTCCCATTAGATCTGAGCTGAGTCCCATTAGATCTGAGCAGAGTCCCACTAGATCTGAGTCCCACTAGACCTGAGTTGAGTCCCATTAGATCTGAGTCCAATTAGATCTGAGCTCAGTCCCATTAGATCTGAGTCCCATTAGATCTGAGTCCAATTAGATCTGAGTCCCATTAGATCTGAGTCCCATTAGATCTGAGTCCCACTAGATCTGAGTCCCATTAGATCTGAGTCCAATTAGATCCGAGTCCCACTAGATCTGAGTCCCACTAGATCTGAGTCCCACTAGATCTGAGCTGAGTCCCACTAGATCTGAGCTGAGTCCCATTAGATCTGAGCTGAGTCCCATTAGATCTGAGCAGAGTCCCACTAGGTCTGAGCTGAGTCCCACTAGATCTGAGTCCCACTAGATCTGAGTCCCATTAGATCCGAGTCCCACTAGATCTGAGCCCCCCTAGATCTGAGTCCCACTAGATCTGAGCTGAGTCCCATTAGATCTGAGCTGAGTCCCATTAGATCTGAGTCCCATTAGATCTGAGTCCCATTAGATCTGAGTCCCACTAGATCTGAGTCCCACTAGATCTGAGTCCCACTAGATCTGAGCTGAGTCCCATTAGATCTGAGTCCCATTAGATCTGAGTCCGATTAGATCTGAGCTCAGTCCCATTAGATCTGAGCAGAGTCCCATTAGATCTGAGTACCATTAGATCTGAGCTGAGTCCCATTAGATCTGAGTCCCATTAGATCTGAGCTGAGTCCCATTAGATCTGAGCAGAGTCCCACTAGATCTGAGTCCCACTAGACCTGAGTTGAGTCCCATTAGATCTGAGTCCAATTAGATCTGAGCTCAGTCCCATTAGATCTGAGTCCCATTAGATCTGAGTCCAATTAGATCTGAGTCCCATTAGATCTGAGTCCCATTAGATCTGAGTCCCATTAGATCCGCGTCCCACTAGATCTGAGTCCCACTAGATCTGTGTCCCACTAGATCTGAGCAGAGTCCCATTAGATCTGAGCTGAGTCCCATTAGATCTGAACAGAGTCCCATTAGATCTGAGCTGAGTCCCACTAGATCTGAGTCCCACTAGAGCTGAGCTGAGTCCCATTAGATCTGAGTCCCATTAGATCTGAGCTGAGTCCCATTAGATCCGAGTCCCACTAGATCTGAGCTGAGTCCCATTAGATCTGAGTCCCATTAGATCTGAGCTGAGTCCCATTAGATCCGAGTCCCACTAGATCTGAGCTGAGTCCCATTAGATCTGAGTCCCATTAGATCTGAGCTGAGTCCCATTAGATCTGAGCAGAGACCCATTAGAGCTGAGCTGAGTCCCATTAGATCTGAGCAGAGTCCCATTAGATCTGAGCAGAGTCCCATTAGATCTGAGCAGAGTCCCATTAGATCTGAGTCCCATTAGATCTGAGCTGAGTCCCATTAGATCCGAGTCCCACTAGATCTGAGCTGAGTCCCATTAGATCTGAGTCCCATTAGATCTGAGCAGAGTCCCACTAGGTCTGAGCTGAGTCCCACTAGATCTGAGTCCCACTAGATCTGAGTCCCATTAGATCCGAGTCCCACTAGATCTGAGCCCCCCTAGATCTGAGTCCCACTAGATCTGAGCTGAGTCCCATTAGATCTGAGCTGAGTCCCATTAGATCTGAGTCCCATTAGATCTGAGTCCCATTAGATCTGAGTCCCACTAGATCTGAGTCCCACTAGATCTGAGTCCCACTAGATCTGAGCTGAGTCCCATTAGATCTGAGTCCGATTAGATCTGAGCTCAGTCCCATTAGATCTGAGCAGAGTCCCATTAGATCTGAGTACCATTAGATCTGAGCTGAGTCCCATTAGATCTGAGTCCCATTAGATCTGAGCTGAGTCCCATTAGATCTGAGCAGAGTCCCACTAGATCTGAGTCCCACTAGACCTGAGTTGAGTCCCATTAGATCTGAGTCCAATTAGATCTGAGCTCAGTCCCATTAGATCTGAGTCCCATTAGATCTGAGTCCAATTAGATCTGAGTCCCATTAGATCTGAGTCCCATTAGATCTGAGTCCCATTAGATCCGCGTCCCACTAGATCTGAGTCCCACTAGATCTGTGTCCCACTAGATCTGAGCAGAGTCCCATTAGATCTGAGCTGAGTCCCATTAGATCTGAACAGAGTCCCATTAGATCTGAGCTGAGTCCCACTAGATCTGAGTCCCACTAGAGCTGAGCTGAGTCCCATTAGATCTGAGTCCCATTAGATCTGAGCTGAGTCCCATTAGATCCGAGTCCCACTAGATCTGAGCTGAGTCCCATTAGATCTGAGTCCCATTAGATCTGAGCTGAGTCCCATTAGATCCGAGTCCCACTAGATCTGAGCTGAGTCCCATTAGATCTGAGTCCCATTAGATCTGAGCTGAGTCCCATTAGATCTGAGCAGAGACCCATTAGAGCTGAGCTGAGTCCCATTAGATCTGAGCAGAGTCCCATTAGATCTGAGCAGAGTCCCACTAGATCTGAGCTGAGTCCCACTAGATCTGAGTCCCATTAGATCTGAGCTGAGTCCCATTAGATCTGAGCTGAGTCCCATTAGATCTGAGTCCCATTAGATCTGAGCTGAGTCCCATTAGATCCGAGTCCCACTAGATCTGAGCTGAGTCCCATTAGATCTGAGTCCCATTAGATCTGAGCTGAGTCCCATTAGATCTGAGCAGAGACCCATTAGAGCTGAGCTGAGTCCCATTAGATCTGAGCAGAGTCCCATTAGATCTGAGCAGAGTCCCACTAGATCTGAGCTGAGTCCCATTATATCTGAGTCCCATTAGATCTGAGCTGAGTCCCATTAGATCTGAGTCCCACTAGATCTGAGCTGAGTCCAAGTAGATCTGAACTGAGTCCCATTAGATCTGAGCCCCATTTGATCTGAGCTGACATCAGTGGGGATAAGTCTCTCTCTCTCTCTGTCTCTCTCTGTCTGTCTCTGTCTCTGTCTCTCTCTCTCTCGCTCTGTCTCTCTCTGTCTCTGTCTCTCTGTCTTTCTCTGTCTCTCTCTGTCTCTGTCTCTCTCTCTCTCTTTCTCTCTCTCTCTTTCTCTGTCAATTCAATTCAAGGGGCTTTATTGGCATGGGAAACGTGTTAACATTGCCAAAGCAAGTGAGGTAGATAATATACAAAAGTGAAATAAACAATAAAAATTAACAGTAAACATTACACATACAGAAGTTTCAAAACAATAAAGACATTCTGTCTCTCTCTCTCTCTCTCTGTCTCTCTCTCTCTTTCTATCTCTCGCTCTCTTTCTGTCTCTGTGTGTGTGTTGTGGATAAGAGTGTATGTTTAAAGCTATTGCCACCTCCCTGTCGCTGAAGGCTGATAAGGACTGACAACCCTCACAACTTTTCTCAGACTCAGTAAAAATAGCTTTATCTAAGATCTGGATTGGTTCAAATGGAGCTGCCAAGCCAAGCAGTGGTGTGTGTTTCTGTGTTTGGTTTTTGGAAGGTTGGGATGTCTGATATCCGCCTCTCTCTCTTTCCCCTTAATCTAATCTAATCCTAATGCTTCCTGAAATAGTTTTTACTTCTATCCCCCCCCCCCACCACCAAAAAAACTGAACTGTTTATATGGTCTGGTTTAGTTCATTCCAGTTTATATGGTCTGGCATAGTTCAATCCAGTTTATATGGTCTGGTTTAGTTCAATCCAGTTTATATGGTCTGGTTTAGTTCCAGCTCTGACTGCAGAACAGCAGTGAGAAAAGGCAGAAGGATGTAGATACAGAGCGTATCTGTATTTCTCCTGCATCTTAGTATTAGGGCCATTCTATGTCAACCCCTCAGTCCACTCGGATGGAGACAAGAACATCAGAAGGCCCTGAGAACCAGGGTTGAGGTCAATTCCATTTAAATTCAGTCCATTCAGGAAGTTAACCAATGGGGTCAATTGAATTACTTCCTGGATTGATTTAAATGAAATGGAATTGACCCCAAACCTTGCTGAGAACTTTAACATTTCTCTGTGGAGGTACTGAGAAACTGTGGAGGTACTGAGAAACTGTGGAGATACTGAGAAACTGTGGAGATACTGAGAAACTGTGGAGGTACTGAGAAACTGTGGAGGTACTGAGAAACTGTGGAGATACTGAGAAACTGTGGAGGTACTGTAAACACTGGAGGTACTGAGAAACTGCGGAGGTACTGAGAAACTGCGGAGGTACTGAGAAACTGCGGAGGTACTGAGAAACTGTGGAGGTACTGAGAAACTGTGGAGATACTGAGAAACTGGAGGTACTGAGAAACTGTGGAGATAATGAGAAACTGTGGAGATCACGAGAAACTGTGGAGGTACTGAGAAACTGTGGAGATACTGAGAAACTGTGGAGGTATTGAGAAACTGTGGAGATACCCAGAAACTGTGGAGGTACCGAGAAACTGTGGAGGTACCGAGAAACTGTGGAGATAATGAGAAACTGTGGAGGTACTGAGAAACTGTGGAGATACTGAGAAACTGTGGAGGTACTGAGAAACTGTGGAGGTACTGAGAAACTGTGGAGATACTGAGAAACTGTGGAGGTACTGAGAAACTGTGGAGATACCGAGAAACTGTGGAGGTACCGAGAAACTGTGGAGATAATGAGAAACTGTGGAGGTACTGAGAAACTGTGGAGATACTGAGAAACTGTGGAGGTACTGAGAAACTGTGGAGGTACTGAGAAACTGTGGAGGTACTGAGAAACTGTGGAGGTACTGAGAAACAGTGGAGATACTGAGAAACTGTGGAGGTACTGAGAAACTGTGGAGGTACTCAGAAACTGTGGAGGTACTGAGAAACTGTGGAGATAATGAGAAACTGTGGAGGTACTGAGAAACTGTGGAGATACCGAGAAACTGTGGAGGTACCGAGAAACTGCAGAGATAATGAGAAACTGTGGAGGTACTGAGAAACTGTGGAGATACTGAGAAACTGTGGAGGTACTGAGAAACTGTGGAGGTACTGAGAAACTGTGGAGGTACTGAGAAACAGTGGAGATACTGAGAAACTGTGGAGGTACAGAGAAACAGTGGAGGTACTGAGAAACAGTGGAGATACTGAGAAACTGTGGAGGTACTGAGAAACTGTGGAGGTACTGAGAAACTGTGAAGGTACTGAGAAACCGTGTAAATACTGTAAACAGTGGAGGTACTGAGAAACAGTGGAGATACTGATAAACTTGAGCTGTAATTTTTAAAAGGCTTGTACCTCCTCTTCTCCTTTGAAGAGTGTGTTGAAGAGAAAAAGGATTTGACAAGACATGTCATTAGTTAGTTCTAGCTGCTGTGGAAATGATAGTTTTGGTTGGGATGAGAAGAGACCTTCATCTATATTGTTTACTATGCTCTACTATGTCTCTCATCTTCTATAGTGTGGGATAAACACCTGTCAGACCAGACCTCAGGCTTTAAAACACATAACACGTCTATAGGTATTTCAGAGATATTTCTTTAGTTCTAGAACAAAGGATGTCTGCCAGAGATATTTCTTTAGTTCTAGAACAAAGGATGTCTGCCAGAGATATCTCTTTAGTTCTAGAACAACGGATGTCTGCCAGAGAAATCTCTTTAGTTCTAGAACAAAGGATGTCTGCCAGAGATATCTCTTTAGTTCTAGAGCAAAGGATGTCTGCCAGAGATATCTCTTTAGTTCTAGAACAAAGGATGTCTACCAGAGATATCTCTTTAGTTCTAGAACAAAGGATGCCTACCAGAGATATCTCTTTAGTTCTAGAACAAAGGATGTCTACCAGAGATATCTCTTTAGTTCTAGAACAAAGGATGTCTGCCAGAGATATTTCTTTAGTTCTAGAACAAAGGATGTCTGCCAGAGATATCTCTTTAGTTCTAGAACAACGGATGTCTGCCAGAGAAATCTCTTTAGTTCTAGAACAAAGGATGTCTGCCAGAGATATCTCTTTAGTTCTAGAACAAAGGATGTCTGCCAGAGATATCTCTATAGTTCTAGAACAAAGGATGCCTACCAGAGATATCTCTTTAGTTCTAGAACAAAGGATGTCTGCCAGAGATATCTCTTTAGTTCTAGAACAAAGGATGTCTGCCAGAGATATCTCTATAGTTCTAGAGCAAAGGATGTCTGCCAGAGATATCTCTTTAGTTCTAGAACAAAGGACGTCTACCAGAGATATCTCTTTAGTTCTTGAACAAAGGATGTCTGCCAGAGATATCTCTTTAGTTCTAGAACAAAGGATGCCTACCAGAGATATCTCTTTAGTTCTAGAACAAAGGATGTCTACCAGAGATATCTCTTTAGTTATAGAACAAAGGATGTCTACCAGAGATATCTCTTTAGTTCTAGAACAAAGGATGTCTACCAGAGATATCTCTTTAGTTCTAGAACAAAGGATGTCTACTAGAGATATCTCTTTAGTTCTAGAACAAAGGATGTCTACCAGAGATATCTCTTTAGTTCTAGAATAAAAGATTTCTGCCAGAAGTATCTCAGAGATACAGAATGTCTGCCAGAGGTATTTCAGAGATACAGTAGGTCTGCCAGTGGTATCTAGTAGGTCTGCCAGGGGCGGCAGGGTAGCCTAGCGGTTAGAGCGTTGGACTAGTAACCGGAAGGTTGCAAGTTCAAAACCCCGAGCTGACGAGGTACAAATCTGTTGTTCTCCCCCTGAACAGGCAGTTAACCCACTGTTCCTAGGCTGTCATTGAAATTATGAATTTGTTATTAACTGACTTGCCTAGTTAAATAAAGGTACAATTAAAAAAATCTCAGAGATACAGCATGTCTATAGATCTTTTTTCTGTCTCTGTACATTCTGAACAGTTAGATATTGTTCTTTCCTTGCTCACTGTTGTGTTCTCTCTCTCTCTCTCTCTCTCTCTGTCTCTGTCTCTCTCTCTCTCTCTCTCTCTTCACTTTCTCTCTCTCCTCTCTCTCTCTCTTCTCTGTCTCTATTTTCTCTCCTCTTTCTCTCTCCTCTCTCTCTCTCTCTCTCTCTCTGTCTCTGTCTCTCTCTTTCTCTCTCTCCTCTCTCTACTCTTTCTCTCTCTCCTCTCGCTCTCTACTCTTTTTCTCTCTTCTCTATCTCTGTCCTCTCTCCTCCTTCTCTCTCTCCTCTCTCTCGCTCTCTACTCTTTTTCTCTCTTCACTTTCTCTTCTCTGTCTCTATTTTCTTTACTCTTTCTCTCTCTCCTCTCTCTCTCTACTTTTTCTCTCTTCTCTATCTCTGTCCTCTCTCCTCTTTCTCTCTCTCCTCTCTCTCTTCACTTTCTCTCTCTCTATCCTCTCTCTTTCTCTGTCTCTACTGTATATGTTTATATTGATACACAGGTCATTCTTATGGTGACCTGATCCTAGAGTAACCAAAACATAAATGTTTTCCTTATAATGTGTGTCAGTGTTTGTTGCTTGTCTTGCCTGTTTGTTTCCCTGTAGCTGAGACATCGTTCTGATTTAGTAGTTCTCATAATTTCTTCAATGACCTTGATGAATCTCTCATTTTACGTTATTTATTGATCTTGATGAATCTCTCATTTTATAAGTTATTTATTGATTTTGATTAATGTCAAAAAAAAAATGTTGTTCTAGATTGATTTTGACCCATCTCAAATTGTAATAAATGATTGATTGATCTTGTACGATTTAGCGTACTAAGAGATTTAGCGTACTAAGAGATGTTTGATTATTTTCTGTCCGTATTTCTTTCAGCTTGTAACTGTAACCAACACTCCTTTGGCTGTTACTACGACCCCGAGGTTGACCAGAGGAGAGCTAGCATCAACGTCCAGGGACAGTACAGGGGGGGCGGAGTCTGCATGGAGTGTCAGGTATTACTACTGTTTGGCTGTTACTACGACCCCGAGGTTGACCAGAGGAGAGCTAGCATCAACGTCCAGGGACAGTACAGGGGGGGCGGAGTCTGCATGGAGTGTCAGGTATTACTACTGTTTGGCTGTTACTACGACCCCGAGGTTGACCAGAGGAGAGCTAGCATCAACGTCCAGGGACAGTACAGGGGGGGCGGAGTCTGCATGGAGTGTCAGGTATTACTACTGTTTGGCTGTTACTACGACCCCGAGGTTGACCAGAGGAGAGCTAGCATCAACGTCCAGGGACAGTACAGGGGGGGCGGAGTCTGCATGGAGTGTCAGGTATTACTACTGTTTGGCTGTTACTACGACCCCGAGGTTGACCAGAGGAGAGCTAGCATCAACGTCCAGGGACAGTACAGGGGGGGCGGAGTCTGCATGGAGTGTCAGGTATTACTACTGTTTGGCTGTTACTACGACCCCGAGGTTGACCAGAGGAGAGCTAGCATCAACGTCCAGGGACAGTACAGGGGGGGCGGAGTCTGCATGGAGTGTCAGGTATTACTACTGTTTGGCTGTTACTACGACCCCGAGGTTGACCAGAGGAGAGCTAGCATCAACGTCCAGGGACAGTACAGGGGGGGCGGAGTCTGCATGGAGTGTCAGGTATTACTACTGTTTGGCTGTTACTACGACCCCGAGGTTGACCAGAGGAGAGCTAGCATCAACGTCCAGGGACAGTACAGGGGGGGCGGAGTCTGCATGGAGTGTCAGGTATTACTACTGTTTGGCTGTTACTACGACCCCGAGGTTGACCAGAGGAGAGCTAGCATCAACGTCCAGGGACAGTACAGGGGGGGCGGAGTCTGCATGGAGTGTCAGGTATTACTACTGTTTGGCTGTTACTACGACCCCGAGGTTGACCAGAGGAGAGCTAGCATCAACGTCCAGGGACAGTACAGGGGGGGGCGGAGTCTGCATGGAGTGTCAGGTATTACTACTGTTTGGCTGTTACTACGACCCCGAGGTTGACCAGAGGAGAGCTAGCATCAACGTCCAGGGACAGTACAGGGGGGGCGGAGTCTGCATGGAGTGTCAGGTATTACTACTGTTTGGCTGTTACTACGACCCCGAGGTTGACCAGAGGAGAGCTAGCATCAACGTCCAGGGACAGTACAGGGGGGGGCGGAGTCTGCATGGAGTGTCAGGTATTACTACTGTTTGGCTGTTACTACGACCCCGAGGTTGACCAGAGGAGAGCTAGCATCAACGTCCAGGGACAGTACAGGGGGGGCGGAGTCTGCATGGAGTGTCAGGTATTACTACTGTTTGGCTGTTACTACGACCCCGAGGTTGACCAGAGGAGAGCTAGCATCAACGTCCAGGGACAGTACAGGGGGGGCGGAGTCTGCATGGAGTGTCAGGTATTACTACTGTTTGGCTGTTACTACGACCCCGAGGTTGACCAGAGGAGAGCTAGCATCAACGTCCAGGGACAGTACAGGGGGGGCGGAGTCTGCATGGAGTGTCAGGTATTACTACTGCCCTTTTATCAACACCTACTCCTTATAGTAGGAGATGATTACAGAAGATAAAAGACATGGTTCGTTTACTAGTTAAATTACATTTGTTTCATCAATCAATATATTAATTAATCAATCAATCAACTTTTATTTTTATAGCCTCCCTATTCCATTACACCAGGTCCATTTCACCTGCACTGTGTCCTACATTGCTGTACTGAGTGTTGTCATGTGTTGTATGTCATTGACTCATTGTAATCCTGTGTTGTTGACTCATTCTACCTTGTTTCCTGTGACTCGTTCTACCTTGTTTCCCTCTCCCAGCATCACACCGCTGGTGTCAACTGTGAGCGCTGTGTCCTCACCTACTACAGATCACCTGACCATCCTCTGGACTCCCCATTGGCTTGCTCCCGTGAGTGACAGTTTATATTCAGACAAAAATACATCTTGATTGGTCTATTTGAATGATCATATTTTATTTTTCCCTTGTGGCATTGTAGCTGAATTGTTACGTCTTCCTGATATGTTTGTCACATGACAGCAGAATGATATAGGTCATTGTCCTCCTCCTCCTCCTCCTCCTCCTCCTCCTCCTCCTCCTCCTCCTCCTCCTCCTCCTCCTCCTCCTCCTCTTCCTCTCCCTCCTCTTCCTCCTCCTTCTCCTCTTCCTCCTCCTTCTTCTCCTCCTCCTACTCCTCTTCCTCTCCCTCCTCTTCCTCCTTCTTCTCCTCTTCCTCCTCCTTCTCCTCCTTCTCCTCTTCCTCCTCCTTCTCCTCTTCCTCCTCCTTCTTCTCCTCCTCCTTCTTCTGCTCTTCCTCTCCCTCCTCTTCCTCCTTCTTCTCCTCCTCCTCATTCTCCTTCTTCTCCTCTTCCTCCTCCTCTTCCTCCTCCTCCTCTTCCTCCTCCTCCTCCTCCTCCTCCTCCTCCTCCTCCTCCTCCTCCTCCTCCTCTTCCTCTCCCTCCTCTTCCTCCTCCTTCTCCTCTTCCTCCTCCTTCTTCTCCTCCTCCTACTCCTCCTCCTCCTCTTCCTCTCCCTCCTCTTCCTCCTTCTTCTCCTCTTCCTCCTCCTTCTCCTCCTTCTCCTCTTCCTCCTCCTTCTCCTCTTCCTCCTCCTTCTTCTCCTCCTCCTCCTCCTGCTCTTCCTCTCCCTCCTCTTCCTCCTTCTTCTCCTCCTCCTCATTCTCCTTCTTCTCCTCTTCCTCCTCCTCTTCCTCCTCCTCCTCTTCCTCCTCCTCCTACTCCTACTCCTACTCCTCCTCTTCCTCTTCTTCCTCCTCCTCCTCTCTGCAGCCTGTGTGTGCCAGTCAGAGTTCACAGATGGTACCTGTGAGGATCTGACGGGTCGTTGTTACTGTAAACCCAACTACACCGGAGAGAACTGTGACTCCTGTGCTGAGGGATACATTAACTTCCCAGACTGCTACCGTAAGTACTGTAGTTGAGAGCAGCATTTTTTTTTTTTGCTCTCTGAAGTTACCGTAAGTATCTACAACGGCATCATTTTTATGGTCCTCATATAAGGATATTTGGGTAAAGAGTTTAGGGGCATAAACTGGACATAGCCTCTAAGGACAGTTTTCCTGCTCAGACACAGATTACACCTAGTCTTAGAGTAGAAAGTACTGTAGTTGAGAGCAGCATTTTTTTTAGCTCTCTGAAGTTACCGTAAGTATCTACAGTTTTCCTGCTCAGACACAGATTACACCTAGTCTTGGAGTAGAAATCATCTACAATGAGAGAGTCTATTGAAAGGACTAGGCTTAATCTATGTCCGGGAAACAGATCCTACAACTTTCCAGTAGCCCAGGATCGATAAGAACTCTCTCTCTCTCTCTGCTATACCTTGTTTAATGTGTCTGTTTCTGCCGTAGCAAACGACCTCAACAACAACACCGACAGAGAGGTCAAACCTGCCGGAGAAATCATCAGTAAGGCTTTTAAATGTGTTTCATTCGTTATTTATTTGAGTCGGTAATACATTGTGCAGACAGGTAATACATTGTGCAGACAGGTAATACATTGTGCAGACAGGTAATACATTGTGCAGACAGGTAATACATTGTGCAGACAGGTAATACATTGTGCAGACAGGTAATACATTGTGCAGACAGGTAATACATTGTGCAGACAGGTAATACATTGTGCAGACAGGTAATACATTGTGCAGACAGGTAATACATTGTGCAGACAGGTAATACATTGTGCAGACAGGTAATACATTGTGCAGACAGGTAATACATTGTGCAGACAGGTAATACATTGTGCAGACAGGTAATACATTGTGCAGACAGGTAATACATTGTGCAGACAGGTAATACATTGTGCAGACAGGTAATACATTGTGCAGACAGGTAATACATTCTGCAGACAGGTAAGGTAATACATTCTGCAGACAGGTAATACATTCTGCAGACAGGTAATACATTGTGCAGACAGGTAATACATTGTGCAGACAGGTAATACATTGTGCAGACAGGTAATACATTCTGCAGACAGGTAATACATTGTGCAGACAGGTAATACATTGTGCAGACAGGTAATACATTGTGCAGACAGGTAATACATTGTGCAGACAGGTAATACATTGTGCAGACAGGTAATACATTGTGCAGACAGGTAATACATTGTGCAGACAGGTAATACATTGTGCAGACAGGTAATACATTGTGCAGACAGGTAATACATTGTGCAGACAGGTAATACATTGTGCAGACAGGTAATACATTGTGCAGACAGGTAATACATTGTGCAGACAGGTAATACATTGTGCAGACAGGTAATACATTGTGCAGACAGGTAATACATTGTGCAGACAGGTAATACATTGTGCAGACAGGTAATACATTGTGCAGACAGGTAATACATTGTGCAGACAGGTAATACATTCTGCAGACAGGCAAGGCTGTCTGGGTATTATTGTCTCCCATCATTCTCTCCTTTAATGGAATGTGATTATTATTATTGATTGTTAATTTAAACCTTTTTTAACTAGACGAGTCAGTTGAGAACAAATTCTTATTTACAATGACGGCCTACCAGGGAACAGCGGGTTAACTGCCTGTTCAGGGGCAGAATGACAGATTTTTTAAAACCTTTTTTTTACCTTGTCAGCTCTGGGGGATTCGATCTAGCAACCTTTCGGTTTCTAGTCCAACGCTCGAACCACTAGGCTACCTGCCGCAGAACAAAACAATGTCAAGTCTAACCTGGCTACAGTGTGTGATATAAATGCTTGTCTCTTATCTCTGTGTGTGTGTGTGTGTGTGTGTGTGTGTGTGTGTGTGTGTGTGTGTGTGTGTGTGTGTGTGTGTGTGTGTGTGTGTGTGTGTGTGTGTGTGTGTGTGTGTGTGTGTGTGTGTGTGTGTGTGTGTGTCTCTCTGTCTCTGTCTCTGTGTAGACTGTGAGTGCAGTGCTGCGGGTACGGAGGGAAACTCCTGCCGTCCTGATCCGCGTACCCGTACCTGTATCTGCAAACCCGGTTTCACTGGGGACCACTGTGACAGCTGTGCACCAGGGCACTACGGACTCAACTGCCAGAGTAAGTCAAGTCATATGTCTACTACTGACTGCGTACGGTCCAGTACATAACTGGGGCCTAGCTCCCTGCTATCCACGACACTGTCGAGAGCACCTTGACTGAGTTAGGCTCGTTTTACAGTTTGTTCTGGGTAGTTAGGGTTGTTTTACAGTCTGTTCTGGGTAGTTATGCTCGTTTTACAGTTTGTTCTGGGTAGTTAGGGTTGTTTTACAGTTTGTTCTGGGTAGTTAGGGTTGTTTTACAGTCTGTTCTGGGTAGTTATGCTCGTTTTACAGTTTGTTCTGGGTAGTTAGGGTTGTTTTACAGTTTGTTCTGGGTAGTTAGGGTTGTTTTACAGTCTGTTCTGGGTAGTTATGCTCGTTTTACAGTTTGTTCTGGGTAGTTAGGGTTGTTTTACAGTTTGTTCTGGGTAGTTAGGGTTGTTTTACAGTCTGTTCTGGGTAGTTATGCTCGTTTTACAGTTTGTTCTGGGTAGTTAGGGTTGTTTTACAGTTTGTTCTGGGTAGTTATGCTCGTTTTACAGTCTGTTCTGGGTAGTTAGGGTTGTTTTACAGTTTGTTCTGGGTAGTTAGGGTTGTTTTACAGTTTGTTCTGGGTAGTTAGGGTTGTTTTACAGTCTGTTCTGGGTAGTTAGGGTTGTTTTACAGTCTGTTCTGGGTAGTTAGGGTTGTTTTACAGTTGCTAAAGGATTTTACTCAAATATACGCTCCAAGATATTCCTTTCTTCCGTAAACTAACAGGCAAAAAAATAAGACAGACACAATACACCCAATAGCACACACACACACACACACACACACACACACACACACACACACACACACACACACACACACACACACACACACACATACACATACACACATACAGATTCCCCCCCCCACTCCCATATGTACTCAAACACACACTTGTTCATTACACAAGTGTGTGTGTAATCAAATCAAATCAAATTTATTTATATAGCCCTTCGTACATCAGCTGATATCTCAAAGTGCTGTACAGAAACCCAGCTTAAAACCCCAAACAGCAAGCAATGCAGGTATAGAAGCACGGTGGCTAGGAAAAACTCCCTAGAAAGGCCAAAACCTAGGAAGAAACCTAGAGAGGAACCAGGCTATGTGGGGTGGCCAGTCCTCTTCTGGCTGTGCCGGGTGGAGATTATAACAGAACATGGCCAAGATGTTCAAATGTTCATAAATGACCAGCATGGTCGTATAATAATAAGGCAGAACAGTTGAAACTGGAGCAGCAGCACGGCCAGGTGGACTGGGGACAGCAAGGAGTCATCATGTCTGGTAGTCCTGAGGCCTGGTCCTAGGGCTCAGGTCCTCCGAGAGAGAGAAAGAGAGAAGGAGAGAATTAGAGAACGCACACTTAGATTCACACAGGACACCGAATAGGACAGGAGAAGTACTCCAGATATAACAAACTGACCCCAGCCCCCCAACACATAAACTACTGCAGCACAAATACTGGAGGCTGAGACAGTGGCACTGTGATTGTCAGTGACACTGAGACAGTGATTCTCTTTTAATCCCAGTGTGTGTGTGTGTGTGTGTGTGTCCTCTCCCAGCCTGTCAGTGCTTTGGTCCGGGATGTCATGATGGTAGGTGTGACCTCCTGACGGGGCAGTGCCTGTGTCGCCAAGGCTTTCAGGGTTATTCATGTGACCAGTGTACCCCAGGCTACTTCAACTATCCCCTTTGCCAACGTGAGTATACACACACACACACACACACACGCACACGCACACATACACACACACATCACTACCCCCTCTGCCAACGTGAGTCTCAGCCAACACATTGTGACCACTGTGCCAAAGTCATTGTCTGTCTGCCAAAGACTGGCTACAAAAACACTGTTTGAAGGCTGACACAGGTTACAGCTCCATAATACTGTCTGTCTCTCCGGACAACTGACACAGGTTACAGCTCCATAATACTGTCTGTCTCTCCAGACAACTGACACAGGTTACAGCTCCATAATACTGTCTGTCTCTCTACAGACAACTGACACAGGTTACAGCTCCATAATACTGTCTGTCTCTCTACAGACAACTGACACAGGTTACAGCTCCATAATACTGTCTGTCTCTCTACAGACAACTGACACAGGTTACAGCTCCATAATACTGTCTGTCTCTCCAGACAACTGACACAGGTTACAGCTCCATAATACTGTCTGTCTCTCCAGACAACTGACACAGGTTACAGCTCCATAATACTGTCTGTCTCTACAGACAACTGACACAGGTTACAGCTCCATAATACTGTCTGTCTCTCCAGACAACGGACACAGGTTACAGCTCCATAATACTGTCTGTCTCTCTACAGACAACTGACACAGGTTACAGCTCCATAATACTGTCTGTCTCTCTACAGACAACTGACACAGGTTACAGCTCCATAATACTGTCTGTCTCTCCAGACAACTGACACAGGTTACAGCTCCATAATACTGTCTGTCTCTCCAGACAACTGACACAGGTTACAGCTCCATAATACTGTCTGTCTCTACAGACAACTGACACAGGTTACAGCTCCATAATACTGTCTGTCTCTCTACAGACAACTGACACAGGTTACAGCTCCATAATACTGTCTGTCTCTCCGGACAACTGACACAGGTTACAGCTCCATAATACTGTCTGTCTCTCTACAGACAACTGACACAGGTTACAGCTCCATAATACTGTCTGTCTCTCCAGACAACTGACACAGGTTACAGCTCCATAACACTGTCTGTCTCTACAGACAACTGACACAGGACAACAGACGTTACATCGAAACTAATGTTTCTCTCCCTCCTCCTCTCCCCCTCCTCCCTCCCCCTCCTCCCTCCCCCTCCCCCTCCTCCTCTCTCCCTCCCCCTCCCCCTCCTCCTCTCCCCCTCCTCCCTCCCCCTCCTCCTCTCCCCCTCCTCCCTCCCCCTCCCCCCTCCTCTCCCCCTCCTCCCTTCCCCCTCCCCTCCTCCCTCCCCCTCTCTCCCTCTTCCTCCATCAGTGTGTGGCTGTAGCAGCGTGGGTTCCCTCCCAGGGGGTTGTGATGTCTCTGGACAGTGTGTGTGTCGTCCAGAGTTCCAGGGACCGCGATGTGAGCAGTGTAGATCAGGCTTCCACTCCTACCCCAACTGCCAAGGTACTGACAGGACCACACGCCACGCTCATCAACTACACACACCGAAACTACACACACCACATCTACACATACCACGCTCATCAACTACACACACCACACCTACACACACCACATCTACACATACCACGCTCATCAACTACACACACCACATCTACACATACCAAAACTACACACACCACACTCATCAACTACACACACCAAAACTACACACACCACACCTACACACACCACATCTACACATACCACGCTCATCAACTACACACACCTCAATTACATACTCCAGACACCACAATAAAACACACAATAACTACACACACCCCAACTACACACACCTCAACTACACACACTGAAACTACACACACCACAACTACACACACCTCAACTACACACACCTCAACTACACACACCACAATAAAACACACAATAACTACACACACCTCAACTACACACACCTCAACTACACACACTGAAACTACACACACCTCAACTACACACACCTCAACTACACACACTGAAGCTACACACACCACAACTACACACACCACAACTTTACACCAGACACCAAAATAAAACACACCACACATTAAACATTTTGTGGAGGTGCCGAACTCTCTACCCAGACCGTTTGGTGGTGATGTTTGAGACCACATTGCCGTGGGAGACGAATCATCCTGTAACTTAATCCTAAATAACTCCTAATTATTTGTAGATTTGTTAAATTGATGCTTTCATGTTTCTCATGATGTTGTCACTTCCTGTTTAAACAGAGTGCACCTGTGATCCTCGCACCTCCCTGGGCTCCAGCTGCAGTGTGTCGGGCCACTGCCACTGCAGACCCAACTACAGCGGCACCGCCTGTGAGCAGTGTGCTCCTGGTTTCTACGGCTTCCCCAGCTGCACGCGTAAGTTGTCCGAGTTCAGACGACATCTCAAAGCCTGATTGGTGTTTGATCAGATTGATTCAACATGTTAAAACTCTTATTTATAGATATGTTAATGAAGCCGTTTCTGTTCAACATTGGGTCCTTTGCATTGTGTGTTTTGTCATGTGTTGTGCTATATTTACTATACCGTCTTATCTGGATGACACACCTGTAGTTCCTTTCTGTAAATGAGATTGAGGCGGCAGGTAGCCTAGTGGTTAGAGAGTAGAGGTGGCAGGTAGCCTAATGGTTAGAGTGTAGAGGAGGCAGGTAGACTAGTGGTTAGAGTGTAGAGGCGGCCGGTAGCCTAGTGGTTAGAGTGTAGAGGAGGCAGGTAGCCTAGTGGTTAGAGTGTAGAGGAGGCAGGTAGACTAGTGGTTAGAGTGTAGAGGCGGCACGGTAGCCTAGTGGTTAGAGTGTAGAGGCGGCAGGTAGCCTAGTGGTTAGAGTGTAGAGGCGGCAGGGTAGCCTAGTGGTTAGAGTGTAGGGGCGGCAGGGTAGCCTAGTGGTTAGAGTGTAGAGGTGGCAGGTAGCCTAGTGGTTAGAGTGTAGGGGCGGCAGGGTAGCCTAGTGGTTAGAGTGTAGGGGCGGCAGGGTAGCCTAGTGGTTAGAGTGTAGAGGTGGCAGGTAGCCTAGTGGTTAGAGTGTAGGGGCGGCAGGGTAGCCTAGTGGTTAGAGTGTAGAGGCGGCAGGGTAGCCTAGTGGTTAGAGTGTAGAGGGGGCAGGGTAGCCTAGTGGTTAGAGTGTAGAGGAGGCAGGGTAGCCTAGTGGTTAGAGTGTAGAGGCGGCAGGGTAGCCTAGTGGTTAGAGTGTAGAGGAGGCAGGTAGCCTAGTGGTTAGAGTGTAGAGGAGGCAGGTAGTCTAGTGGTTAGAGTGTAGAGGTGTCAGGTAGCCTAGTGGTTAGAGTGTAGAGGCGGCAGGTAGCCTAGTGGTTAGAGTGTGGAGGCGGCAGGGTAGCGTAGTGGTTAGTGTGTAAAGGCAGCAGGGTAGCCTAATGGTTAGAGTGTAGAGGCGGCAGGGTAGCCTAATGGTTAGAGTGTAGAGGCGGCAGGGTAGCCTAGTGGTTAGAGTGTAGAGGTGGCAGGTAGCCTAAGTGGTTAGAGTGTAGAGGCGGCAGGTAGCCTAGTGGTTAGAGTGTAGAGGCGGCAGGGTAGCCTAGTGGTTAGAGAGTAGAGGAGGCAGGTAGCCTAGTGGTTAGAGTGTAGAGGCGGCAGGTAGACTAGTGGTTAGAGTGTAGAGGTGGCAGGTAGACTAGTGGTTAGAGTGTAGAGGCGGCAGGTAGCCTAGTGGTTAGGAGTGTAGAGGCGGCAGGTAGCCTAGTGGTTAGAGTGTAGAGGCGGCATGTAGCCTAAGTGGTTAGAGCGTTGGGCCAGTAACCGAACGATCGCTAAATCGAATCCCCCGAGCTGACAAGGTTAAAAATCTGTCTTTCTGCCCCTGAACAAGGCAGTTAACCCACTGTTCCCCGGTAGGCCGTCATTGTAAATAAGAATTTGTTCATAACTGACTTGCCTAGTTAAATAAAGGTTCAATTTGAAAAAGTTTTCTGAATGTAGCTAAATGCTAGCTGGCTATCTCGCTCCACAGCTACTATGCTAATGTGTTAATATCTCTCTCCTCCCTCAGCTTGTCAGTGTTCAGCTGAGGGCTCCAGGTTCAGTAGCTGTGACCAGGTGAGTGGTCAGTGTACCTGTCTACCCAACGTCGTGGGACAGAGGTGTGACACCTGCAGCTCTGGAACCTACAGATTCCCTCTCTGCCAAGGTAAGACTAGAGTCCATCTTGATCTTAAACTTGATCTCAATCTTTCAAGTTCAAGTTTCTACTTTATTGTCCCAGAGAGAGAGAGTTAAAGAGATTGTGTTACTTTCTCCCCTGAACAGCCGGCACATGCAACCCAGCCGGCTCTGTGCAGAACGAGGTCCTGCCAACTGTTGTAAGTAGCATCTACGGTTCGTTCGGTTTCTAATAAAATATGTTTTAACCAAATGCAACATATATTCTGTACTGTTGTTCATTGTTTAGTCATCTCTGCACATCTTTTAACAGGGTTCCTGTGAGTGTCGTCCTTACGTGGAGGGAGTGGCCTGTGACAGGTGTAAACCTCTGTTCTGGAACCTGTCACCTGACACCGTCTACAGATGTTCCAGTAAGAGACATCTGTACACTTCCTGTTTCATCAAAAAGGAGACATCTTTACACTTCCTGTTTCATCAAAAAGGAGACATCTGTACACTTCCTGTTTTATCAAAAGGAGACATCTTTACACTTCCTGTTTTATCAAAAGGAGACATCTTTACACTTCCTGTTTTATCAAAAGGAAACATTGTGCTTGTAATTGTGAATCATTTATGTAGTAGACTTTGTTTCAAACGTGAGAAATTCTGTTTGGGTAGCAGTAGATTCTACTACTTCCTATACTACTTCCTGAAGTGAATGACAAAAATGTATTGTATTTTCTGTGTGTTCCTCCTTCTCCCAGACTGTGAATGCAATGTTGAAGGGACTGTGGCCGGTGTGGCAGAGTGTGCTCAGGTGAAAAGCTTTTTTCTCAACGATTCAACTGATTTAGTTGACATGAAGCATCCAGTAATACTGGCTAGCTACAGTAGAGTTCTGTCACGGTACAGATGGAACATACAGTTCAATTAGACCACTACTTGTTTCAATTCAACGGATCTTTAAAAGTTGTTTTCTTTTCTTCTCGGGCTCCTTCAGAACAACGGCCAATGTCACTGTAAACCCAACGTGTGCAGTGGCACCTGCTCTGTGTGTAAAGACGGATACTTCAACCTGCAGAGTGGCAGCTTCTTCGGCTGTCAAGGTAACCCTTCGACATCCAACTGAATGTTGCTCTGTCCAGAGGACCCCTGAAGTACCCCATCTTGTACAATCTACCAGTAGGCCTATGGTCTCATGAGTCTTCTCTAGTACCCCCTGTGGATAGGCTAGGTACCCACAGGGATCCTAGTACCCCCTGTGGATAGGCTAGGTACCCACAGGGATCCTAGTACCCCCTGTGGATAGGCCAGGTACCCCCAGGGATCCTAGTACCCCCTGTGGATAGGCTAGGTACCCCCAGGGATCCTAGTACCCCCTGTGGATAGGCTAGGTACCCACAGGGATCCTAGTACCCCCTGTGGATAGGCTAGGTACCCCCAGGGATCCTAGTACCCCCTGTGGATAGGCTAGGTACCCACAGGGATCCTAGTACCCCCTGTGGATAGGCTAGGTACCCCCAGGGGTCCTAGTACCCCCTGTGGATAGGCTAGGTACCCCCAGGGGTCCTAGTACCCCCTGTGGATAGGCTAGGTACCCCCAGGGGTCCTTGTACCCCCTGTGGATAGGCTAGGTACCCCCAGGGATCCTAGTACCCCCTGTGGATAGGCTAGGTACCCCCAGGGGTCCAAGTACCCCCTGTGGATAGGCTAAGTACCCCCAGGGATCCTAGTACCCCTGTGGATAGGCTAGGTACCCCCAGGGGTCCTAGTACCCCCTGTGGATAGGCTAGGTACCCCCAGGGGTCCTAGTACCCCCTGTGGATAGGCTAGGTACCCCCAGGGGTCCTAGTACCCCCTGTGGATAGGCTAGGTACCCCCAGGGATCCTAGTACCCCCTGTGGATAGGCTAGGTACCCCCAGGGGTCCAAGTACCCCCTGTGGATAGGCTAAGTACCCCCAGGGATCCTAGTACCCCTGTGGATAGGCTAGGTACCCCCAGGGGTCCTAGTACCCCCTGTGGATAGGCTAGGTACCCCCAGGGGTCCTAGTACCCCCTGTGGATAGGCTAGGTACCCCCAGGGGTCCTAGTACCCCCTGTGGATAGGCTAGGTACCCCCAGGGGTCCTAGTACCCCCTGTGGATAGGCTAGGTACCCCCAGGGATCCTAGTACCCCCTGTGGATAGGCTAGGTACCCCCAGGGGTCCAAGTACCCCCTGTGGATAGGCTAAGTACCCCCAGGGATCCTAGTACCCCTGTGGATAGGCTAGGTACCCCCAGGGGTCCTAGTACCCCCTGTGGATAGGCTAGGTACCCCCAGGGGTCCTAGTACCCCCTGTGGATAGGCTAGGTACCCCCAGGGGTCCAAGTAACCCAGGGGTCCTAGTACCCCCTGTGGATAGGCTAGGTACCCCCAGGGATCCTAGTACCCCCTGTGGATAGGCTAGGTACCCACAGGGATCCTAGTACCCCCTGTGGATAGGCTAGGTACCCACAGGGATCCTAGTACCCCATGTGGATAGGCTAGGTACCCCCAGGGATCCTAGTACCCCCTGTGGATAGGCTAGGTACCCCCAGGGATCCTAGTACCCCCTGTGGATAGGCCAAGTACCCCAGGGATCCTAGTACCCCCTGTGGATAGGCTAGGTACCCCCAGGGATCCTAGTACCCCCTGTGGATAGGCTAGTTACCCCCAGGAGTCCTAGTACCCCCTGTGGATAGGCTAGGTACCCCCAGGGATCCTAGTACCCCCTGTGGATAGGCTAGGTACCCCCAGGGATCCTAGTACCCCCTGTGGATAGGCTAGGTACCCCCAGGGGTCCTAGTACCCCCCGTGGATAGGCTAGGTACCCCCAGGGATCCTAGTACCCCCTTTGGATAGGCTAGGTACCCCCAGGGGTCCTAGTACCCCCTGTGGATAGGCTAGGTGCCCACAGGGATCTTAGTACCCCCAGGGATCCTAATACCGCTCGCCAACCCAACATCTTAACCATTAGATCAAGAGAACATCCTCATGGTTCGGGGGCAAAAGTTGGGCTTTACATGTCTCAAGCAGAGATACCTTGAGAGGGCGAATTCCAAATCTCCTCTGTTACAATAACACCAGTCTGGTGTACTATACATTTTTTTAAATAAACTATAAAGGTTGTACTGCAGTATATCAGGTCCTCTAGATGTGTTGGTGTGTGTGTTGCAGGTTGTACAGCAGTATATCAGGTCCTCTAGATGTGTTGGTGTGTGTGTTGCAGGTTGTACTGCAGTATATCAGGTCCTCTAGATGTGTTGGTGTGTGTGTTGCAGGTTGTACAGCAGTATATCAGGTCCTCTAGATGTGTTGGTGTGTGTGTTGCAGGTTGTACAGCAGTATATCAGGTCCTCTAGATGTGTTGGTGTGTGTGTTGCAGGTTGTACAGCAGTATATCAGGTCCTCTAGATGTGTTGGTGTGTGTGTTGCAGGTTGTACAGCAGTATATCAGGTCCTCTAGATGTGTTGGTGTGTGTGTTGCAGGTTGTACTGCAGTATATCAGGTCCTCTAGATGTGTTGGTGTGTGTGTTGCAGGTTGTACAGCAGTATATCAGGTCCTCTAGATGTGTTGGTGTGTGTGTTGCAGGTTGTACAGCAGTATATCTAGATGTGTTGGTGTGTGTGTTGCAGGCTGTCAGTGTGACATTGGAGGATCAGTGGGTCAGTCCTGTGGGGAGAGGACCGGGAGATGTCGTTGCAGACCCAACGTGGAGGGATCCAAGTGTAACATGTGAGTGAAAAAAGGGGTGTGAAAACATTCCGTTTGCATCACAGATAGAAAAAAGAAGAAGAGTCCCATTGTCATTTCCTGATCACTTTTTTTCCCGGAAGCTTTATTAACCCCCGAGAAACATACGATACCCAATAGGAGGCTTTCTATTTTCATTTACTGAAAATATAATTTTAAACGTAAATTTAAATAAAAAAATTCAACCAGCATTCCGTTTCTCCTTTCAAGGCCTCGTCCAGACCACTACTTTCCAGACCTGCACCACCTGAAGTTTGAGATAGAGGAGGGTACCATGCTGGACGGGCGGCCGGTGCGCTTCGGCTACAACCCCTTGGAGTTTGAAGGGTTCAGCTGGAGAGGGTACGCTCAGATGTCCTCCATTCAGGTGAGTCCTCTATACCACATGTATATTAATACCTAGTACATATAGCCTATATCTCTGTGGCTCTGTCCTCCCTTTCCACTGTCTTAGATCTCACACACAGCTGTTATTATGTTTTTCAAATGATGTGTCGTTTTATTTGTTAGTAGTAGTAACTGAATTCGTTCCCCCCGGGGAAGGAGTTGCTATGTTATCATAGACATCCTCTCTGTGTGTTCTCTGTTATATTCATGACTAATGAATTGTCTTCACTACAACATGTGTTCAATTCTGCGGTCAACTTCAAACCTCAGTCATTCTAACCCCATTTTTTGCATTTGCAACCATAACTTATTCTCCTGAATAAGTCTCAAGGTTCAATAGGTTGTCGTTTTAGGTATAGTGTCCCTGTGGTATAGCTTTAGTAGGACAGCTTGCTTTATGCTTGGGTGATTGATGACTGGCGTGTTTGCATTGTGGTGCTTCCTGTGTGTTTTATGGGCGGGAGAGGTGTGTGCTAGGCATAGAGATGGTTAGAGGGCACATGTGAGTCAAAAAAGCCTGTTTTAACATGGGCAGCGCCATTGAAGGCTATCACCATTTATGGTCAACTGGGTGGGACTTCCTGTGGGTTAAGTAGGAATCCCACCGGAGGGATCTGCCAATGAATTATACTCCTTAGAAAAACATCCCAGGGCCTCCGGTTTTGCGAACCCTGGTCTGTAGGTGTCACTACAGACCAGGGTTCGATCCCAGGCTGTATCACAGCGGTCTAAGGCATTGCGTCGCAGTATTGAGGCGTCACTACAGACCAGGGTTCGATCCCAGGCTGTATCACAGCGGTCTAAGGCATTGCGTCGCAGTATTGAGGCGTCACTACAGACCAGGGTTCGATTCCAGGCTGTATCACAGCGGTCTAAGGCATTACATCGCAGTATTGAGGCGTCACTACAGACCATGGTTCGATCCCAGGCTGTATCACAGCGGTCTAAGGCATTGCGTCGCAGTATTGAGGCGTCACTACAGACCAGGGTTCGATCCCAGGCTGTATCACAGCGGTCTAAGGCATTGCGTCGCAGTATTGAGGCGTCACTACAGACCAGGGTTCGATCCCAGGCTGTATCACAGCGGTCTAAGGCATTGCGTCGCAGTATTGAGGCGTCACTACAGACCAGGGTTTGATTCCAGGCTGTATCACAGCGGTCTAAGGCATTGCGTCGCAGTATTGAGGCGTCACTACAGACCAGGGTTTGATTCCAGGCTGTATCACAGCGGTCTAAGGCATTACATCGCAGTATTGAGGCGTCACTACAGACCAGGGTTCGACCTTGACTCAACCTTTGCCGACAAGATTGAAATTGAGGAGAAAAAAGGGGTTGAAATATTAGATAACAGACATCCCATAACAGACCCTCTCCCCTCCCTACCTACCCTCTCCCCTCCCTCCTCTCCATTTCTTGTCCTCCTCCCTGCCCCCCACCCCTACGTGTCATCCCCCCAGTCCAAGGTGGTGGTTCAAGTCTCGGTCAGCTCTCCGGACCTGTTTCAAATAGTCTTGCGCTACGTGAATCGAGGTGGCCTGGACATGAGGGGCAGGGTGTCCGTCCTGGAAGACGGGAAGAACTTCATGTGCGGTAACTGTAAGTGTAAGACTCTGTACTATCCTGCCCTTAGTGCACTATATAGGGAAAAGGTCCAATGGGACACAGCCTTCCTCTCCCCAGCCTTCCTCTCCCCAGCCTTCCTCTCCCCAGCCTCTCCTCCTCTTCTCTTCCAATTATGCTGCTCTCCTTTCGCTCCTCCTCCCCTCGCTCTCTTCTCCTCATGGATGGTCATAGTGGCATCTCCCAGAGGCAGCTGGTGATTGGTGGGTATTGGCATGTAGAGGCAGGGTTTAGCGCTGGCTATGGGTGAACTTCCTGTCGCGGTTCAAGGGTTTCTGAGGAACTGAAAATCCTGACCTCTGACCCCTCAACCTCCCAAACCCCATAGTCCTCTAACCTCCTATACTACCACAGGGTTTTTAACTCAGACCTTATCATTTGCTATACCCCTTCCCCTTCCGCTTCCTCCTGCTCCTCCTCCCCCTCCTCTTCCTCTTCCTCCTCCTCCTCTTCCTCCTCCTTCACCTCTACTCCCCCTCCTCCTCTTCCCCCTTCCCCCTCCTCTTCCTCTCCCTCCTCCTCCTCCTCCTCCACCTCTACTCCCTCTCCTACTCCCTCTCCTCTATTTACTGAGTATGGATCTACAGTACTGTATTTACTGAGTATGGATCTACAGTACTGTATTTACTGAGTGGATCTACAGTACTGTATTTACTGAGTGGATCTACAGTACTGTATTTACTGAGTGGATCTACAGTACTGTATTTACTGAGTGGATCTACAGTACTGTATTTACTGAGTGGATCTACAGTACTGTATTTACTGAGTATGGATCTACAGTACTGTATTTACTGAGTGGATCTACAGTACTGTATTTACTGAGTGGATCTACAGTACTGTATTTACTGAGTGGATCTACAGTACTGTATTTACTGAGTGGATCTAACAGTACTGTATTTACTGAGTATGGATCTACAGTACTGTATTTACTGAGTGGATCTACAGTACTGTATTTACTGAGTGGATCTACAGTACTGTATTACTGAGTGGATTTACAGTACTGTATTTACTGAGTGGATCTACAGTCCTGTATTACTGAGTGGATTTACAGTACTGTATTTTACTGAGTGGATCTACAGTACTGTATTTACTGAGTGGATCTACAGTACTGTATTTACTGAGTGGATTTACAGTACTGTATTTACTGAGTGGATCTACAGTACTGTATTTACTGAGTGGATTTTACAGTACTGTATTTACTGAGTGGATCTACAGTACTGTATTTACTGAGTGGATCTACAGTACTGTATTTACTGAGTGGATTTACAGTACTGTATTACTGAGTGGATCTACAGTACTGTATTTACTGAGTGGATCTACAGTACTGTATTTACTGAGTATGGATCTACAGTACTGTATTTACTGAGTGGATCTACAGTATTTTCTGTATTTACTTGAGTGGATCTATCTCTCCTTCGTTTCTCTCGCGGTCTCTCACTCTCTCTCGTTCTCATCTCTCTCTGTCTCTCTCTCTCTCCTCGTTTCTCATTCTCTCTCTGTCTACTGTCTCTCTCTCCTCAGCGGTCTCCCTCTCTTCTCGCTCTGTCTCTGTCTCTCTCTCTC